>NW_010188842.1:20233-29678 GCF_000695765.1 Mesitornis unicolor
TGGTCGCAAGCAATTGCAGATCGTGTGAGAGGTTACAGCAGAAACCGAGCAGTCCTAAAACGTGAACAAATGCTATGTTTGCTGTTCTGAGAAAGTTGTCATGAGCAGTAACCCTCCTTGGTTTGATGGGTGGCCTGTGCTAAACTGATCCCCTTGATTATATAAATTCTTTTTCTCTTTGCTTGGGCTTTCTTGTGTTCTTTCCTCCTTAGTGCCAAGGCATCGGTGCCTACGTTATGTGCCTCAACCCACCACTGATATGGGAGGTCTAGGTCACACCATCCATATGGGATTAATCAGCAAAACTCTATCAAACAATAAAACCATTAATATAACCCACCATCTTCAATCGAATCCTACTACCCACCCATTCTGACCCATCCAGTTTGCCAAATTATCTGTATACTCTTTAATTCTCCAAGCCAGTCTGCCTTACACGTGTATTTCAAATACTACAAGGACTATATATTACCAGCTTGTAGCTTTTTTCCTCACCCGTCATATTTCTAAATTACTTGCACATAATTTATTTAAATACCTATACATTTTTTCCATAATTAAAGCTTGTAACATGAGTTATCTACTTTCACCAATTATTTATCTCTTTTATTCCTAGCCATTCGCAAAAGTCTTCCTCCTAGCCTGGTTTCTCCTTCAGTCTTAAAGGTTAACTGCAGTTTTGTCTTTATTTCCAACCCACCCTATCAGAAAATTAATTAGACACATGTATTCTCTTCCTAATGGACATCGACCACGCCGAGTTCATGGGATTAATTATTTTCTCCTTACTTCTTTGTTGTAAGTGATCCCTGTTTAGGAGTCGGGGTGGGTGTTGTGGACATGGAAGCGACTTGTGAACACCCAAATTCTACTTCTTTGAGACAGGCAAAAGGCTGCAAGCACCGAGGCTGATTCAGGAGCACTTTTGCAGTGTTTGCCTCTGAAAATGGTTAATTAATGAGTGATTGGTCAATTTTATTGGGCAGGATCGACAGATGGCAAAATTGCATGAGCCTTCTACTGTTAATAGATCAGCCTAAGCAAATTAACTATTAAAGGCACTGATGGGGTATCCTTTTGGTGAGAAAGGCTCTGCTATTTTGAAAACCTCTCCTTTTGCACCGTGATAATTCCTCACGTGGCCATGAAGGCTGAATGTGTGAAAATCTGCCCATAAAACTGCAAGTGAAGTTTTTACTTAACTTTTAATTACGGTTTTTCCTGGTTGTTTTCTTTTTCCCTAGGAGACTGCTTTTGCTGTTTGTCTTGCATCGAGAAGCGTGTGTTTTAAGAGCAATAAGGGCCAATACGGTGTTGGAATCGGAAAGGCCACGCTACCCAAGAAGTTTCTGCATTGAAATGGGTGGAAGTCAATGTAATCCTGCCAGGATAATTAGGATGATGAGGAAAAGTGACCTTTATAGCAGGGAACATAATTGCATTGTCATGGCCCATTATTTGACCTTCTAGCAAGCATCCCTCAATATTGCTAATGAGTGCTTCTGTGGATGCCTGTGGACGGCCAGGACGTCGTCGGGAAATAAGTGGCACCTAGAAACCATGCAAAATGTTAAGTACACAGAGTACTTATTATTTATAAAAACCCTCATTAATGTAGTTCCTCCACGGTGTGGTAATTGGGGAGAGCTTTACAGGGCTCGTTCCTCCTGTTTTGCTTGTGGAGCCCATGGTTTCTTCTTTGTAACATCTTTAAAATTTAAAAAAAGTAGCCCATAGCCTGCACGTTTTTCAAATGAAAAGTAATTCAGTGAGACTTGGCTCCTGAAGGAGTTAATGCTTTGTTCATGGGCTTTGAGTAATGTTGCAATTTACTTCGAGACGTGAATTTTGATGCCATCTGTCTCAGATTCATGACAGAAACCTCTCATCTGAATTATTTTCTGCTGCAGCATCTTATTCAGAGATATTTCTTTATTCGGACCAGAAGGAATCATTTTGATAATCAACTTCTGCACCCCATGAAACAGGGGCTGGGGAACCTCCCCTCCCGAACATCCTCCTTGTACATTACCTAAAGTCTCCGAGAGCGCTCAGATAGATTTTAGGAAGAAAGAACGCCTTGATTTAGGACTCCAAGTGACAGAGAATTTGTCATTTTCCTAACTACACTCTGTGAGTAGTTGATTGCTTTCAGAAACCGTGTCTCTTTGGGCTAAATTTATGGAGCATTGGCTTTTGCTTGACTTAATTTGGGGGTCTCGGCGGTTGTGGTGCATCTCCCATCAGATTCAGCCCTTTCCGTGCCCCCTCATTTGTAAGAACTTTTCTTGCTCTCTAATTTGTGTGTATTTTGATATAAAATAAGCTCTGTCTATGGGTCTGGAAAACATTTGGAGGGGCATAATTTTTTAATATTGCTATAAGTACAGAAAATATGTTTAGAATTTCTGTAGATATATTTGAAGGCTGTTTTGCTGCATCCCTTTGAACACAGCTGTGTGCAACTTTTCTATATTAATCCCATTTTTGGTACTTTTGATGGCTTTACTCTGAATCTCATCAGTTGGCCACTAACTTTTTCCAGCTGGTACCAAAAGATTAATAACACAGCTCGCACGTCCTGTGAAAACTGAACAAATGTCTTCCTTTAAATAAATCCTTACAAATTATGATCACTTTACCAATTAGACTCTTGTTGAATCGAGAGATTGAGCTTCTCAGCTCTCCATGGGCAAATGGTTTCAGGACCAAGCTCTGAGCTTTCCACGGGCGCAGCTGCCGTCGATGTCCAAAATCATTCCCGATTCTGAATTTTGGTGTCAAAAGTTTGGACTCGGAAGTCGCCCTCTCCATCTCCAGTTTAGTCACAACCACGTTATGTGGCTTACTCTTCACTATGAACTAAGCAGCAGAATAATCAGTGTAAGCACTTGCCAGGCACTGCATTTATCCTGTAAAGCATTACAGTTTGATGGCCGTTGGATTTGCCGTGCCAGTGCGGTTATGGCTGTTGTATGTACCAGCCTTCTGCTCTGAAAACCTGCTGAATCCCGTTGTTATCAGCAGTTGTCTTCAGTCTTGCCCGTGTGAAGAGCAGAGGAGTGGAAAGCAGAGGCGTAATTAGACCACATCCAGCAGAGGCTGCTGAAATTCCTGCCCATCTGTTGCGAGGTTGCCTTGGTTTCATTCAGGCAATGAAATTCAGAGTTTTCATAACTCTGCCTCTTCTGCTTTACTTAATGTGTTTCAAAATCAGTCAGTGGCCGTGCTGGTATTGAAAAGATCTGTATGAACCGCTGCTTGCACTTGTTATAGAGGCTCACAAGACAAATCTGGTCGCACCAGAGAAATTGAGGAGCTGTGCCTTCGGTCCCTGACTCTGCTGCATGGCTGAAGTTTTTTATTACCAAATTTCTTTGTGCTTTATGTAACCCCAGGAGGATGCAGAGAAATGGTCCTCTCGCCTACCTCTGGCCTGTCTGGTCCAGGATCTCTGGTGGACTGCAGTTGGGTTTGGTCTTTCCACCTCTAGAAAATCTGAACATCATCAGACCATTTCTAGTTATCCAAGTCTTGATAACTGTAGGTAATACTCTGAGGCAAGGCAAGCTGTGAGGGTGGAGATAAATCTGTCTGAATCTGTCACGTTTGCCTTGAATTAATTCCCAACCATCACCTGGTTTTGTATCTGTCTTTGCTGAGAGCGCCTCTTTTCTATTTTCTTGCTCTTCGAGCAACCATTCCACCTCTGTCATCGTTCTCAGAAACATCAGCATTTTTAATAATTGTTTTCTTCCATTTCTTCTTCCCCTCAAGCAGTGAGAGTGCATTTGATTGACTTCATAACTCTGAGTTTTCCAGCATATTTTACAGCTTTAGAGAACTTCGCATTTTTCCTAGCGACCACCACTGGGAAGTGAGACCTTTGGGACATTTTCAACATTCAGAGCTCACAGAGCACGGCTGAAGGGAACCTTCTGGAGTTTCCATGTATTTAAAGCCATGCGATGACTCTGGTATCGTGTAGAACATAGCACAGAGGGCTCTTTCCACTGAGGAGGCAGATACAGAGGGCCAAAATATCTCATTTTCATTAAGTTCAAAGAGATTTAGGATTCTCAAAGTCTTCATGGATGTTGGGTTAGGTAATTTGCACAAGGCAGGAGTGAGGTAGTGCTCAATATTGACAATTTATTCCCCGTATTACGTCTGCTTCTTGCATTACGAACTCTTTATTGACTCCTTTTCACAGACTTTCCACTCCAGACTGATTATACCCTTGTTGTTGACTGCGTGCCCAAAGGAAAAGAAACCCTCTCTGCTTCTGCGGTATCTACCAGTGCTCAATCCTAGATTAAATGTCCAGGTAAGACCACAATAATGCATGTTTACAGCTAATACTGACCCCAAAGTGGGGGATTTTTAGTCCTACTCATTTACAGCAAGCCTGTTGCATCAGAAAAAGACAATAACATGGGTGTTGAAAACTTGACTCTGTTCTTTTAGCATCAGGTGGCCTGGAAAAGTCATGAATTTTTTAGTGGTGTCTGGGATTGTGTGGGTGGTGAACTGGGAATTGGTGTTTTCTCGCCTTGCATTGCAAGTGAAGGCTGGCATTTAAAATGTATTCGACAGATTCAACAGTTCTCCCTGTGCAATCAAAGGTATTAATTATTGAGCCTGTTTTCCAAAAAGTGGTTTTTAATGGCAATTTATAGGGTCGGTAAATGATTTTGATTTCATATCTGTAGAGGATGCCCAAAGATAAGTTGCTGGGGGCTTGAATATTCGGTGTAATGAGGCCCTGGAGGATAAATCCCATCTGAACTGGGAAAGACGCAGGATTTACCTGTCGAGACAGAGGCCGCTTCTGATTTATTTGCTGTGTTGTGGCTGCTCCGCTGACAGAGCAGCAGCGATTTCTGCATTGATCCTATGGAAACTACCAAAAGACAGCAGGAAAACTCATTCCTCGCGCTCGGTGAGCTGTGGCTGCCTTTAGGTGCTGTCTTTGTAGCGTTCAGGCTTCAGTCAGCGTGTTAATGCCATCTTACTAACGAAGTTCCTGTAAGTTGTGCTGCAGGGTGGAAGGGACTGGATGCTCTGCCGTCACCGAGGTATTTAAAGTGGATCCAGCACCAGTGGTGTTTTTAATTCTTATTTGTATTAGGCATTTATTGCTTTACAAGGCAAAGAATTGGAACAGGAAAATCAATGTACGTGCCTTTGCAGGAGGGTGCAAGCCAGCAGCTGTGTCTAAAGGAGAATAACGTGGGCCACCAGCAACGCTTGAACTGGTGCCCTTGGACAAAAAGACTCCTGTTCAGGAGGAAAATGAAAATGCCCGTCCTGTATTACAGGAGAAAAATGTCATAAAATGTCATTTTCTCTTTGGATTAAAAATTCACGTATTTTTTTGGCTATACTGATGAGCCTGTATTGCTTAAAGTGACGTGGGAACCACATGAGAATACAACCCAGTGTGGTCTGCGTGGTTCACCAAGTCAGCTAAAGGAAGTAAAATGCTAAACCCAAGAAGTGAAAATATAATATCTAAAATAATAAATATCTAAAATAATAAATATCTAAAATGTCAGGTAGGACACTACCTGAGAAACTCACTCATCCAACAGGGGGGAGATAACATTGAGGTAAAAACTAGGTAGCATTAGGAATCTGGTTCCCCTTATGTGCACATCATTAGCGTGTAGCAAACTTGAATTTGAATGTTATGATTTCTAATAATTCCTGTCTTTCCAGTCGCACCGAGAGCAAGAGAGATCACTGCTGAGACCATGCATCAGTCCACTGTCACTGGATCCACTGAGTTAACACCTCTGGGATTGGCTGCAGCGAATCAAAAAAACCCCAAAAACCCTTGGAGGTTTCATCCTGATATTAGAAATTTACTCCTGGAAGCCACAGGGTTTGTGTTTCTCTCTTGGTCCAGATAAAACGCGTGACATTGATAGTAGCAGGTTTTCCTTTCACAGAATCCCAGAATCCCAGACCGTTAGGGATTGGAAGGGACCTCCAAAGCTCATCCAGTCCAATCCCCCTGCCGGAGCAGGAACACCCAGATGAGGTTACACAGGAAGGCGTCCAGGCGGGTTTTGAATGTCTGCAGAGAAGGAGACTCCACAACCTCTCTGGGCAGCCTGGGCCAGGGCTCTGTCACCCTCACTGAGAAGAAGTTTCTTTTCAAATTTAAGTGGAACCTCCTGTGTTCCAGCTTGTGACTGAAAACAAACCAGGCTTTTAGTCCACAGGGATATCGCTATTTCTGAAGATCAGGTTGAGAGAAGAGGGGTGGAAATACCCCTTGCCACAAAAGTATTAAGGAGTTCAATTTATTAAGTTAATCAAAATACCACGAAAGGAAACTTGATCACAGTCTGTGCCCGCGGGGAGGCGTTCTGTGGTTGTCAAGGGCTGCTTATTCTGAGAGGTAATGAAATAACTGTTTCTGATGGTTGTTGTCTAGGGAAAAACCCCTCTTGTGCTAGAAATCAGGTGCTGACTCTTACAGGTGGGTGAGCATTTGGAGAAGTGCTACAGTTGAGGTGCTAGTGCAAGTCCCGTCACTCCCCTGCCTCAGTTTCCCCATTTTAAAACACCGGGAGAGGTCCTTGCCTCCATTTCTGTGCTGTTGATGGCAGGCAGGGCCGCTGTCATTGCCGTATCCAGGATCACTGACTCCTGTGCTGGCTTTCAAGCTGGTTTTGGCAGTTTCCCACTGAAGTGCTGCTGCCACGTCTCCTCCTGGACTTCTCAGGGACGCCTCATTACCACGGATCTTGAGCTGCCGCGTTTCAGTGCCCGCGTTGCCACCGTGATCCCTTTCCTTTCAGAGATGAAAGCTGCCCACAAAGCATCAGCATTTTCCTTCTCCATCCCCTCATGTTCTCCTTCCAAAACACTTCATTCCTCTCAATGAATCTTTGCATGTGGTTGTTGCCATACGTTACTGATCTGCTTAAAAAGCCTTCGATTGAGATTTGAGAAGAACAAGATTCATAATGGGGAAAAGGAAACTGTAAAGCAGAAGGTGATGGCTGCAGATACCACCACGGGTCTCTCCGCAGGTTCTGGAGCATTAATGCAGGGATCAAGAGTCTTGTGCTGCTGTTTTATGTTTTCAAGCTGCTGTTCGACTTCGTTTCACTTGGGAACCAGCCCTGAAACCCAAATTGGAAACCCAGGAGCTCTGCTTGGCTGAGGAACTCGGGTGAATTTCAGTGCCGCCCATCTCAGCACGGGAATCATTGAAACACCCTGAGAAGGGGATGGAAGTGGTGTCCCCCGCCTTCTCCCCTTTCAGCAGGGCACGGACACTGAACGGTATCAGCAAACTGCGCCGTCCACACAGCGCTGTCAGCTCAAGTCCCAGAAGCAGCATCGTTATGGTGCTTTGCCTGGGCTAATTAGCTTCTTAACATGGGTAATTAGGCCGGGTGCCACACTGTGCTGACTCAGCGATGCTGTGGTGCCTGTGGATGTGCTCAGCTCAGAGATAACATGAGAGGCTCGTACAAGTACATAGTCCTGTTCAGGTTGTCCCTAAGATCAGGATAATCCAGAGTGACCTTATGGATACTCAATTATTTTTCACGTTTATAACATGAATGGCAGTTTTGTTGCTAAGGCGACTGATTCTGAACATCTGAGTCCATTTCTGATGCCACAGGTTTTGTAGCCTTGGCAAATACATCAGAATCTCCTTCTCTCAGCCTGCGTTTCTCTTGATTTTGTAGAGAAACAGCTCTTCTCTTCCTTAGCTGTCTGCATTTTCTTGATGCGCTGTTGGAGACTGGGATTTCCCCAGTATCATTTCGTTTTCTTGTTCCAAAAATGGCCCAGAGTCTGCGAAACTTTGCAGTTTGGGTTTTACTTGGCTCAGCGTCAAAAAAACCGTGCACCGGTTTTACGTGAAAAGCTCCTCGTTAGGCAGGAGGTGATAAAGCAAATTGGAGCTTGGCAAGGATTCGGGGGCTGTTAAACGCCATCAGATCTCTTAATGATCGCGGGTGCTCAGACGGCGAGCTCTGCGTCCCATCCAAAACGCGACGGTGTGCAGCTTGGAGGACATCTGGTACAAACCATTGCAATTTGTCTTCTCAGGAGTCAGTGGACATCTTCCCGCCACCTAAGTGCACAAATGTGGACGTTTCACCCCAATTCCTCTGCATATGAGCATGGCTCTTTCCAAAATCCTTCAAGCTCATGGTTTCACAGAATCACAGAATGGCTCGGTTGGAAAAGCCCTCTGAGATCATCACGTCCAACCGTTCCTGTCTACCCACTAAACCATATCCTTAAGTACCTCATCTACCCGCTCCTTAAACACATCCAGGGATGGTGACTCCACCACCTCCCTGGGCAGCCCGTTCCAGCTTCTGACGACCCTCTCAGGAAAGAACTTCCTCCTTATCTCTAACCTGAACCTCCCTTGGCACAGCTTGGTGCCGTTTCCCCTTGTTCTATCCCCCATCACCTGGGAGAAGAGCCCAGCACCCACCTCTCCACAAGCTCCCTTGAGGCAGTTGGAGGTGGTGATGAGGTCTCCCCTCAGCCTTCTCTTCTCCAGGCTAAACAAGCCCAGTTCCCTCAGCCGCTCCTCATCAGGCTTGTTCTCCAGAGCCCTCCCCATCCTTGTGGCTCTTCTCTGAACACGCTCCACAATCTCAACATCCTTCTGATAGTGAGGGGCCCACAACTGAACACAGCACTCGAGGTGCGGCCTCACCAGTGCTGAGTTTGCAGCCCATGTCCAGTGTGTTGGTTTCATCCTCGTGGTTTTTCCCTATCCTACAACAGGAAGAGCTCTGTTGGGCTTCACAAAGCGTCACCAAAGGGGAGGAATATCACAGTGAAATTATTTAGGTCTCTCCATCCGCTGGGACAGAGCAAATTCAGCTCTCATGGACTTGCAGCTACAGAAAACTGCCCTTGTGTTTGCAGGACCTGTCCCCAAAGAGCTGATCTGATGTGAGATTTTAAAGCAACGTCCTTTAATAAACCTGCTATTAGAAAGACAACCCCCTGCTAGCTAAATTAGTCGATGGGTTTATTTATGCAGGACACTGAGGGAAATGTGAACGTAAGCTGACCTAGTTCAACTTGACCAAAAGCTGAATTACATTAAACTTCTGTGTAGTCCCCCTCATTCACAATTCGGGAGCCTTAATTTGCTTCTGTAACTGTTTTGATGTTTCAGTGTTTTGTTCCTGGTTGTATTTGCAATATTTTCTGTGCTTAGACCCTCAAAATTCAGCTCTGTTGGAGGCAAGAGCTTGGGGAGGACCTGAACTGAGATGTGCAGGTGAGTGAAACACTTGTTTTGGTCCTCAATGCTACAAGGAAGCAGAGTCTTATTTTTATGACTTTATAGAGGGTTTAAGCAAGATTTTCCCCTTTTGCCTGTCTGATTCTTGTGAATAGGAAGAAAATGAGGCGAGGGGCTCCCTCTTCATAACATTCCTGC
>NW_010188842.1:29709-32586 GCF_000695765.1 Mesitornis unicolor
TGTGGCTGCTGCAATAATATTAACCCCAAAATGCCATCCTGCTTCTCCACCACTTTCAGGAGGTTGCACGCTCATTTGGCACAAGTAAAATCTCAACCTGAGGTGCGAAACGAGTTAAAATGGGATGTGGAGCACACCTGAACACTCGCTGGTCCTTAGTCCCAACCTAATTTGCTGCTTTTAATGTAACCCCTGCATTGGCAGCTGTGTGAGAAAATCTGGATACGAAAGGCAAAAAAACCCATTCCGAGTGTGATGCTTTTCTGGGTTTTCTGCTTTTGAAGCTCAGTAGAAAAGCAAAGGGCTGAGAAGATTTTGTTGATGTGGGAGAGCCTTTCTAGCAGAGAAATAAACCGGTCTCACTTCTCCCATGCTCTGCTGCAGATCAGAAACAACTCCCCACTAATGATGTAGTGGCAATGCACTGCTAAGAAAAGGGGGATTTTGGCACTTTTTGTGGCCTTTTTTTAATTCATGCAAATGTTTTACGCTCTGGCAGCTTTTAACCCTCGCGGTTCAACTGTATTTGAGATATTTTATGGCATATTTGTGTGTGAAACCTGTGCTTTCTGTGATCGCAGGCCTCCCTTTTAAATACTGAGGGCAAGCGGTGTGAAGCGGCGTCAGCCCTTTGGTTTGGATGGGTGCTGATTTACGCCGGCCTCGCCTCCGAGCTGCCAGGGAGGAATTACCAGTGCTGTTTCTCGTTTTTGGAAGAAGCACCTTTCTATTCCTTCAGCAAAATGGAGAGGCCTTTGCCTGTCGTTTATCTCCGGTTTGAGACTGCTCTGAAGTGGCTTTGTAGAAATGAGATTTGGGAAGAGCCAGCCACTTGCTCTCTGCTAACAAAGTAATGATTTCTAATTGAGTTTGGTTGTGTGGAGTGGCTGCTGATGCTATTTCCTGGCCAGTTTTGTTAAAATTCCTGCATGCCAAAACCCTCATTTTATATCCCAAAGCCCAACACCCAGCGGTGTCTCTGACGTCTCAGAAATTTGAGTTCCTCTTTGGCTCCTCAATTCTCTTCCCAGGTCTGATCCTGCAGTGAGACAAGAGCAGAGATTTAATCTGTTGCTGACGTTGGTCAACAGCATCTGATTTAGAAGAAATCATGAGAAACCTGTGGGTTTTTACGGCCCCAGAAGCTGTTTTGAGATGTTGGATTTCCCTACCCAGCAGATGAGACACAGGAGATGTGACAGCTTCTACCCCTCTGAGAGACACCCGATGTTAATGATCTGTAACCCCCTCCTGTAACTCCAGATGTTCCTTTTCTGACTCATTTTTTGGAAATTAGTTGAGCTCTTGTTTTTCATGGTAACTGAATATGATGTTGGAAGAAGTCCTAACACTTTATTAAGGGATATAGAGGAGTTTTCACTCTGTTTTCTCTGGGGTTTATTTCATCATACTTTTTAGTAGGTATCTTCCTCCTTTCTAAGGTAAACAGTGGTGATCTTTTCAGTATCTGTAGCATTGGCATTAAAGAAAGAAGGACTTTAAGTCATCCTATGAAATGTAATGGAAAATGTTGGCTGAGCTATAGAATTCTGCTGGAGAGCTTCTAAAACCCTATAGAAAGGTTATCATATTCCATGACAAATACTTTTAAATGCATTTTCTACCAAATCCTATTGGGCTTCATTCCTGTTACATTCTATAGGGCTGAAGATGCCCCTAAGGATTATTCTGATAACAGCAAGAGGCCACTTTGCTGGGTTAATGTAACTTTAACTGGGCTGTTTTCGAGCTTGCTTTTTGGCAACTATCCGGGAAAACTTCATCACCCTTCTTTAATGCCTCAGCTGTGCTTCCCGTTGTGCAAAACACTGATGAGATCTCTCTTTTTCTGAATTTCAGATTACGAGGCTGTCAGAAATGTAAATATTTTACAAGTGATGGTTTGGCTTTCTGGTACAGTGCCACTTCTTGACGTCCCCTAGACCCTTCTGGGCCAGGTTGATGAAATTTTGTCACGTATCATCCCAGCACGTTGCTTCTCTGTCCCCTGCTCTGCCCTTCTCTGGAAACAGGTACAGCATCTAATGGAATTTATGTATCTAACTGCTTTATTTTGTGTCTCTGAGTGGTGACCTGGAGGATCCCTCTCATGAGATGTTTGTATAGATGGTGAAGGAGATGCTGTGTGTTGGCACTTGCTGGTTCTCCCTTCTTTTTTGATGGAGCAGGACTTGGGGTACCCTTCTCAAGCTCCAAAGTGCCCCAGGCTGTGGAAGTAGGTCCAGGATCCATTTAAACTACTTCAGACCTATCTGAAATGCTCTCATTTATTCCTTTAGCGGTGTCACCCTCTTCTCCTATAATGGAAGGTAAGCTTCTTTGCTCAAATCCGCAGTGTTTCACCTCCATTAGGTGCCTGCAGCACCTTTCCCCAGCAATCCCAGCTCAGAGGGAGCAGCCATTCTGCTGCTGCTCAGTGTCTTTGCAAAGGAGCCGGGCATCAGGACATGACGGGCTCTGCTGGCCGGCCCTGTGTGCCATATGCTGGGTGCAGCTGGTGTGCAGCACCGGTGCTGAAGCAGGTAATTCACTGTAGGAAGAAGAACTGGGCTGTGCCTGCCAATTTATCAAGGTTAAAAACAGTGGCAGTGGATAGGGATGGTGTAGAAAGATCTGGGTGATTTCTTCTGGCAGAGAATATAACAATATCTAGAGAATATAACTCTCTAACCATTCCTGCCGTCGCTCTGTGGGGTCCTGATTTATTCCCCCAAGGAGGAAGGTGAGGACCACGCTGGACAAGCCCATGGGATTCCAGTGCATTTACTGGGGGTGGAAACTCCTGATGCTCCAGACCTCGGCATCATCACCGGTTGTTTTTTCAGGGACCTGTGCACGAAAGAGATGATCGGTATC
>NW_010188842.1:32617-47019 GCF_000695765.1 Mesitornis unicolor
AACATGAAAGGGAGAAGCAGATTGGGATCGTGGTTTTACCTTGGGAAACCAAGGTGTGGTGTGCTGATAAGGAGCAGCGCTGTAGGACTGGAAAGACTTGTGTTGCTTCTGTAATTGCTGATGGTAATGTTTCTTGTATTTACTAATGATGGTAAGGTTTCCTGTATTTACTCAGTTGATTTAGCTTGTAGGTTGATTCAAGTGGGGACTGTCTCTTCCCATGGAGGTGTTTGGGTGGGGACCCAGTCTTTCCTTCAATATCTCTGCTCCATTATAGACCAGATTTATTACAATTACACGAAATAACGAATTTCATCCAACGCCCCATTCTGTGAAGGGGTTTTTAATTCTCTTTCTAACTTCCCCAGCACCGAATCCTACTTCATCTCCTCGCGTTGCCTTGTTGAAGCAGAAAATTGAAACAGCAGTTGACCTGGATGTAAAATGGAAGAAATCTGTTCCCTGAACGATCGCAGTAAGCAGTGTGTAATCCCTGGATGATCATGTCTAGCGCCTTCCAAAAGGTGAGCATGCCTACCACACGCCTACCTTGTATTCCCTGGGTAGGCTGAAATATGTCTGAACACCTCACGTTGTTATTAAGACACCAGCAGTAACGTTAAGCAACATGACATAATTAGAATAAATCTGAGTGGAGGGTGTTAGGAGAGAAGAATCATAATTTCTCAGCAGCATGATTAAAAAAAATATCTTATTTCATACAATATTCTCATCCAAAGCGCCACGCTGGCTCATTTTGGCACGTTGGGAATGAATCATTGGCTCTGATTGTCTGGTCTAGGAATTCCCATATATCAACATCCTTCGAAGAAATTGCAAGAAATACAAGAAAGCAAAATTAACTTTCAGACACTCTTACTCAGTCCTCTGTGCCTAACTTAGATGAGATTAGGGATTTCGTTTCCCTGGCCAGACCCTAGGACTTTTTCCTGTTATTAAAGCTACCCGAACAACAACCTAACACAATATATAGCAGTCTTTCATAAAGCCTGATTTTATCTTGCCAGATAATCTGACTTCTTCATTAGGAGCTATCTGGGGCTGATGCCCAAAAGATGAACGTTCACCACTGAAAAGAACAAACCTGCATGGTCCAAAACAGAAAATTCAGTAGTTAATCCCTTTATTGGCTTATCTACATTGGTGGCAATGGGGTTTTTTCCCTGTAAATCAAGCTAAAGCACAGAGTCCATGAGCCAATCTCCTGAGTTGATGTAGAATTGATTCCTTAACCTTTAGGAAAAAAAAATAAATTACTTTTCCAAGGATAAGAGGAAGCAAGGTAAGAAAAGCAGGTAGCCCATAACAGGCCGTCCCTCCCCAAATGCAGCTGTGGGACTCTGTGGATTCAATTTAAGGTGATTAAGTTCATCTGAGAGAAGGTGCATCCTTTGAGAACTGCGATGCAAGGCCCCGTGGTGGCTCTTCTCATCCAAAAACAAAGCAGGAGCTGTGAGTCGAGGCCTCCGGCAGAGATTTGCTACCAAAGGCATCAGGACAGCAAGTTCTTTAATTCCCCCTGATCCAAACGGTTCGAGCTCCCTTCTGAACCAGCCATCTTTGCTCCTTCCTTGAAGACAGTTTGGGTTCTTTTCTCCCCCACTAACTAAATCATCTTGGACATTTCCCGCTGAACACACTGATAGTCTCTAAAATATCAAATGCTTTATCCCTAGGAGCCCCCTAGGAGTTGCTTTTTTTAATGGATTAACTATGACAGGGACTGCACTCCCACAGTTTTTAAATATACAATAAGTATATTACATACTTTTAAAGCTATAAATAAGATTTATACACAACCCATGGGGATTTTCCATTAAAACTTCATAAATCACATTGTACATTATCCTTTTTAATCCTCAGCCTTGCAGTGTTAGTCACCAGAAAATATATTTAACCCTGTATAAAATTCACGATAAGCACGTATAAAGAATGTTAACGAGAGCTTTTATGTGCTCTGTGTTTTCTTACCCTAATGCATTTATTTTTTTCTCCCTGGCAATTATTTGTAATAGGAGCAGTTATCTCTTGGCCCCGCTTTATTAACTGAAAACCCAGGTGCTCTGCCTAAAAGAGGACCGGCAGAATTAAGCTTTTCCTGCGTTATCCTTTCTTTAACCCTCTTAATATTTTGGGAACAGAGCAAAACTGAGGCTTTATGTGGTAGGATCCTGGCAGTGGGGCCATGGAAGTGAAAAGCTCCGTTGTCTCCACATCCTCCTTGTTTAGGTTGTGGAGAAAGGAAGATCTACAAGCGTATAAAAGGGTCTCCTACCCCTAAAGCTTCCCTTACGTTGTAGATTCTCCAAAGTTGCGTTGCCGATGCCGAATAAGCGTGGCTGTGTAAGAACCAACCCATATCTGGGATTTTTCAGTTTATAGAGGTGGTTTTCAGTTTAAAGGGCTGATTTGGATGAGGATTCATTAAGACACAGCTGTCAGTACGTGGGGTTTGGGTTTTTTTTAGCTCACATACGTAGGTTTTCCTCTGTTGACTAGGATTTGAAGGAGATGTGTTTTTTCCCATCATATCTACACATATTTTTAAATTCACAGCAGTTTCACTAGGATAAAACTGGAGTTGCCTGTGCCCTGGTGTTGGTTCCATCAGACAAACTGAAAGCGCTGGATCCTAATGAGGTGCTCTAGGAGATCTGTGGTGATCTCTGTGATGACAGAGACATTAAGGGACCTGGTTTTTGTCTTTTCAGCAGCCAAGCAGATGTATTTTGCCACTACAGACATAAACCAGAGCTGGACTGTGGATGCCTGGTGAATCACAGAATATGAGGAGTTGGAAGGGACCTCGAAAGCTCATCCAGTCCAACCCCTGCCAGAGCAGGATCACCGGACCAGGTTGCAGAGGAACACATCCAGACAGGTTTTGAATGTCTGCAGAGAAGGAGACTCCACAACCTCTAAAGTGAGGGGAACTACTTGTCCTTATTTTAACTTATACAAGGGGCAAGGTTGTTATCTCAGCTCTTGGCTCCTCGTTGCCTACCACACTTTGAACAAGTCTGAGTGAGGTGCCACTGTGCTGTAGATGCCAAATTTTCCCAAAATTAGCCCTTTTCGACTCAAAACCAGCGTGGTATTGCAATCCCTGACTCCTCACCCAACCCTAAAGCCTGGCCAGATTTATGAAGTGTTTTTCTTCATGCATTCTGTGTCTCTTCTCCATGACAACAGCGGCAGCAGCTCTTCCACAGCTGGAACTGGTGCCCCCAGGGCGTTTTTTGGGGTTGACCTTTTCATGTATCAGCAAAGGGGATGATGCTGTAGTGACAGAGCAGCTGCCTGGCTCGAAACGCTGATAATAATTGACTTTTTTTACCTCGTGCTTCTCACCCCAGCTATCTGTTGCTTGGTTTTAGCTTTTACCTCTTCTTGTCATGCATTTATGCTCTTTAAACCAGGATGAGTGGAAGGGGAGGATATGTGCGAAGTCGACACGTGATGGACGGGCAAACATCTTGCTTGGGTGTTTAATGGTGTTCGGGAGGACGCCGTATGGGAAATAATGCTCCCGAACACCAGGATGCTTTTAAAACGCTGGGACATGCAGTGCAGCTGCCTCCCCACCAGGAGCCACTGGCAATCTGGCTTAATTAACGCATCCCTTCACAGTGTGCAGCAGGGACGCTGTTGTGTGGAAAAGCAGCGTCCTCGGTGCGGAGACAAGCGGCAATCGGGATTTTGCTGCGGAGGCTTTTAGAAACAAGCGGCTCTGATTAGCTTGTTGCCGGCCCAGCCAAAATACTCATTCATCAGGTTTGGAAAGGAAGGCAGGAGGAGCTGCTTGTTGTACAGGTGTGTTGGAGTGATTTCCAAACAGAGCAGGGCAGCCTGGATGCCATGGTGATGGGTGGGGTAGATCCTGCTCTGGTTTAGATGGACTGGCACGATTACCCTCAGCCGAGTGGCAACTCCTGCTTTGACGGGTTCTGTCAGGAAGTCACGCCTTTATCTGATCATTTAAATGAGCTTTTTCTCACCAGATAATAGCAGTAAAGTTCATTAAGAACTGAGGAGCACATTCATGCTAATAGGGACTGTGCCAATACCTGTCTGAGATGAGATGCAGTCAGAGATGAAAGCAGCAGCTGATGGGTTTTCTTACTTGAAAGAGATAAACTGAAGTAAGTATAGGACCTGTTTGTGCCTATGTTGAGGTAGGAACTCGTAGGTACTGATCAGCAGTGCTTGCGACAGTAGCCTGGGGATGGGTACCCAAAATTACAGCGTGGGAAGTAGTTGCTGAGTGTCTGGTTGTGCTCCCAGGGTAGGTGAGGGATGGGATTCCAGTGCGAAGTGGGAGACAGCAGAGAAAGTGAGAAGGTGACACTGGGAGATGTTGTTCTACAACACAGTGCCTGTTAACCCAGAAAACATTTACTTTTATTGAAGGAAAAATGCTGTATCTTCCTCAGCTTACAGAGCTGTGTGTCAGTTCCTGCTCAGAGGTGAGAAGGTTGCACAGAAGAGCCATTGGCAGCTGGGAGCGCAGTGGGACGGTGGCCAGGTGATATCGCACCGGGTGAGCCACATGAGAAGCTCTGGCATTGGTGCAACAGCATCTGCTTCTGCGGCCCATCCAAAGGTGCTGTCTGTGCAGTAACAGCTTCTAATTTGTGTCCTGCAATTTACGGCTCTGCCTCGTCGGTCTTGGGAGGGGACAGTCCCATGCATGAGCAGAAACTCAGCTGGCTGATGGCGGAGGGAAAGGGCCTTGTGTGATTCCATTTACAGAGCAATTGGGGTCTCAAGAGGTTCCCAACATCACTTCCATGTCCTCAGGATGGTCGTGATCTCAGTGCATCGCACCAATTGGTTTAGCATCTAAGTCTGGGAGGAATTACCTGTTGTTTCATAGATCTCGCGCATAGGACATGGTCTGATTTAGGGGACAGCTTGGGTTAGCTCTGCCTCCATCATCTTCAGTTTTAGTGGCAAATTTGAAGAGATTGTCCAACATTAAAGAGGGACTAACGTTGGAAGGGTGTGCATTGGTGTCTGGCTTGGGGTTTTGGTTGCCTTTGTGAAGGGAGGAGTGACTGATTTGCCCACTCTTTTCTTTCCCACAGTCCAAGAGCAAATAGACCTGAAAAACAGAAATGTGCATAAGATGAAACAGAACCCACACAGGTCAAACTGTTTCTTTAAGCATGATCAGTATCTTTCACCCAATTTAAAGACCAGAAGCACAGAGGTACATCCATTACGATAAAATAGGTTGTTCATCATGGATTTCTTTTTTGTTTCCCTGTATGAAAAAGGGGATTTTTCCCCACAAAATGTGTGGGTGTTGTCTCCACTTAAAGAGCGTAGGGCAAAACCATTCAGGCTCATACCCTGACATTCCAAAGATCAGAAAATTCAGAAGCAAGTGTAATATTTCAATGTACCGGTCAGATATTTGTGACTCATGGTACGACAGTAATATTTTCCCCCTTGGGATCTGATGCAGAAAACTAATATGGCTAATGAAGGACTTAGAGGGCTAATAAGCCCTAAATCAGGCTTCCCAGCCTTTTAATTACACTGCATAATTATTGGAGATTTGCCATCATCTTTTTAATCTGGTTGATTAATAGGTAGCTTAGCCAATCCACACAGCAACCTATTTACACTTCACTGATGATTGACTATCAGTTGAAAAATTAGAGAGGCATTGGCTTTGCAGAAAAAAAAACCCAGTCGCTTGCTTGCACGAGGCACATTTATCAATGTGTGCCAAACCTCGGCACAGGGGAAGTTTGGGCTCTTGCTTTTTGGAGGGCGGGAGGTGTGGGTCAGCACAGGTCTCTAAAGAGAGCCCGAGGTAATGTCAGTGCCTGGTGTATGACCGTGGTCTGCAGGAGGGGTGGGATGTTAAAGCACAGGATCACTAAAGTAGGAAGAGACCTCTAAGATCACCATGTCCAAGAGCAAGAGGCCACTGTTCACTGAATCACAGGATGTCAGGAGTTGGAAGAGACCTCAAAAGCTCCCCCAGTGCTACCCCTGCCAGAGCAGGATCACCAGAGCAGTCACACAGGAACACGGCCAGGGCTTTGGGTGTCTGCAGAGAAGGAGACTCCACAACCTCTCTGGGCAGCCTGGGCCATGCTCTGTGCCCT
The DNA here is from genome assembly GCF_000695765.1 of Mesitornis unicolor. Classification (NCBI taxonomy): domain Eukaryota; kingdom Metazoa; phylum Chordata; class Aves; order Mesitornithiformes; family Mesitornithidae; genus Mesitornis; species Mesitornis unicolor. The sequence continues at coordinate 38,761 of NW_010188842.1, forward strand.
CACACTGACAAAGTTTGTCCTCATCTTCAGCTTGAACCTCCTGTGCTCCAGCTGCACCCATTGCCCTTGTCCTGTCATGGCCATCCCAGAGCAGAGCCTGGCTCCTTCCTCCTGACACTGCCCTTTCCAAATGGATCCCCAGGAATGAGGGCACCCCTCAGTCTCCTCTGCTCCAAGCTCAAGAGCCCCAGCTCCCTCAGCCGCTCCTCAGCAGGAGATGCTCCACTCCCTCCATCACTTGGTGGCCCTGCTGGACTCTTTCAAGCAGTTCCTGTCCTTCTGGAGCTGAGGGCCCAGCACTGGACACAAGATTGCAGCTGTGGTGTGAGCAGGGCAGAGCAGAGGGGCAGGAGAACCTCTCTGCCCTACAACCACCCCTTCTCATCCAGCCCAGGATGGCGTTGGCCTTCTTGGCTCAAGGGCACATTGCTGGCTCATGGGATCTGCTGCCACCAACACCCCAGGTCCTTTTCTACCTGGCAGCTCCAGCCCATTGTCCTGGGCTTGGGAAATAGAGCAATGGTTACTGCTGTCTGTAGTGAGTTGAACTTCTGCAGAGCATGGTGATGCTCTCATGGATGTCCGAGGGTCCTCCTGGACCCCTCTGCTGCCTGAAATTATTTCTTACTCTCTCCAAAAACTATTTTTTCTAATTTTTCTCATCAATTTTCATACAGTTTGGAAGAATTCAGAGCAGGTATTGACTAAAAACCTGCTTTTTCATGATTCTGAGCAGTCCAAGGAGGGAATTTTTTTATATGAGAGTTCAGATGTGTTAAAGGATGCGAACCCCATTTAAACTCTGTGTCTTGTCAGCAGTGGAACTCTCTACTCCTCGTGCCTGATCCTTGGCTAATACGTGCTTTGATATTTCAGCTGCATGCGTTTGAGTTAGGCTGCTCCGAGCAGCATCTCTTTCCATGGTGCTGCCTGATTTCTGATTTGTGTATATATTGAGTTCTGCTTTGAAATCACACGTGTGTAAAGTTGTCGCGTACGCTGTTCAGGCGTTGCGAGAGACGGGCACATTGTGATCAAAGAGATTAGGATTTTAATACCTCCTCCACCTGCATCCCTCAATGAACAAAGCGTGCCGAGGTGATTGCATCTTGGAAAATATTTTGCTGCTGAATAATTCAGCTGGAGCAGCACATATTCACCATGCAATTTGCTTTATGGGGCTGGAGAAAATGCTTTTGGCCTTGATGTGGCCTTTGTATATTAATGTAATTCAGCTGCGGGAGCAGGATTCACATTTCACAAGCAGATTTTGGGTTTTCTCCCGTGGATCAGTTCCTTCTCTTCATTCGCTTTAGGAGCTGGAACCTGTGCCACCAGCGCTGTCATTCGCTCTGCCATGAGCATCAGCATTATTTTTGACTACTGCTCATGCAAGCTGTTCTGGAGCAGAAACTGCAGCGCGGATATGTTTTAAAACATTGCTGCTATGCATATTCACATATCCAGCTTTAAAATCCCCCTCCCCGAGATGTTTCTGGCAGGGAAAAGCCAACCACTGAAGTGTTTGTGGGAAGCAAAGAGGTTGAGAGAGGTTCTCCTCCCCCTCTACTCTGCCCTGATGAGACCGCATCTGGAATATTGTGTCCAGTTCTGGGCCCCTCAGTTCAAGAAGGACAGGAACTGCTGGAGAGAGTCCAGGGGCTACAAAGATGATGGAGGGAGTGGAGCATCTCCCTTCTGAGGAGCGGCTGAGGGAGCTGGGGCTCTTTAGTTTGCAGAAGAGGAGACTGAGGGGAGACCTCATTCCTGTTTATAAATATTTCAAGGGTGAGTGTCCCGAGGATGGAGCCAGGCTCTTCTCGGTGACAAACAATGATAGGACAAGGGGTAACGGACACAAACTGGAACACAGGAGGTTCCACTTCAATGTGAGAAGAAACTTCTTCTCAGTGAGGGTGACAGAGCCCTGGCCCAGGCTGCCCAGAGAGGTTGTGGAGTCTCCTTCTCTGCAGACATTCAAAACCCGCCTGGACGCCTTCCTGTGTAACCTCATCTGGGTGTTCCTGCTCCGGCAGGGGGATTGGACTGGATGAGCTTTGGAGGTCCCTTCCAATCCCTAACGGTCTGGGATTCTGTTCTGTTCTGTGAAGCAAACATGGGATCTGGGCATGCAGGCAGGACTGAGGTGTCTCCAGTTGTCCATGGCAAGGAGAGCTTATTTTTCATACCTTTTGCATTTTCTCCTTAGAGCTGCTCATCTTGGGCCTTTCCCACTCACTTCTGACCTTTTATTTCATGTTTTCACCCATGGCTGTGCATCAGAAGTGTTCAGTGTCCCAGAGCAAGGCTTATGGATCAGGAATTCTCTATATAAACAGTCCCATATATGTACATTTACATACCCATTGATCTTCATCAACCATAAGACTGAGGCCTTCACCTAGAACATTTTATCTACTTTTTGGGGATGTTTGGGGGTATTTTTGTTTGTATCTCATCTTCCAACATTAGTTATGGTACAGATCCTCCTGTAATTGGGATAATACCCCGTAGTTGAGGTCCATGGTGTTGGTAAAGCCAAGCCCATGGTTGAGGGATGAGTAGAGGCAGAGCTGCCCCAATTGGCAGAGCTATACCATCATACACTTTAATTTTTCAAAAGTGGTTTAGATTTGGGATTCTTGTTCCTGGCTCAATCCCCAGTGTTAACATCTCTTTGGATAACAGGTAAGACTTGCGCCTCTCTATTTAAATGCAACCAAGAGCCACAAGGATGGGGAGGGTTCTGGAGAACAAGCCTGATGAGGAGCGGCTGAGGGAACTGGGCTTGTTTAGCCTGGAGAAGAGAAGGCTGAGGGGAGACCTCATCACCACCTCCAACTGCCTCAAGGGAGGTTGTGGAGAGGTGGGTGCTGGGCTCTTCTCCCAGGTGATGGGGGATAGAACAAGGGGAAACGGCACCAAGCTGTGCCAAGGGAGGTTCAGGTCAGAGATAAGGAGGAAGTTCTTTCCTGAGAGGGTCGTCAGAAGCTGGCACAGGCTGCCCAGGGAGGTGGTGGAGTCACCATCCCTGGATGTGTTTAAAGAGCGGGTAGATGAGGTACTTAAGGATATGGTTTAGGGGGTAGACAGGAGCGGTTGGACGTGATGATCTCAGAGGGCTTTTCCAACCGAGCCATTCTGTGATTCTGTGATAACCAAAATTCCACATAAATACGATTGGCCTCCATAATGAATTAAATGCCTGTCAAATGTCAGCCAGAAATTAATTTTTTTGTCAATTTTCTATATTCTAAACCTCGGGTGTACACGGTTGTAGCAGAAATGCTGACAGGCTCTTAGCTGCGGTGGCACAAGAACGGCAGTGTAACATCGTGTGACAGAGAAATAGATTTTTCCATGGCCGGGGTGCGTATGGTGGTAGGATAGGTTGGGCCAAAATTGCCACGCAGAATTGATTAGATCATCGGGTAATGAGAATCATAATTTTAGCGGTGGCTTTTTGACATGATCTTGACAACATAATTAACCTGGGAGATGTCGAGGCAGTGAAAATAGAAAAGAAACCTATGTAATTATTGGCAATAAAAAAATCTAAAAAATGCTACAGAATAATAAAAAGCTTAATCTTTTGCCTTCCTGGCATATTACCATAATTGCACCTTTTAGACCGTTGCCCTGGATCCCATTGCTGTCTTAAATTTGAAACCTTTTTTTGAGGAATCCCATTCTGTGCATTGCTTTGCGTGTTCAGAATCGCAGGCAGGCGTAATCGGCGGCGTTTTACCACGCCTAGTTAAATTACACAGCTGTTTGGAGAATTAAGTCATGTATATTATTAAGGAAAAGGTGAAATTAGGTAAGCAATGCTCAGTGAAGAGGAAATTATATTACTCATAGCTGATGGTCTTAATGGAAATGTGTCCGTAAAGTGGCAGAATGACTTGAATTACCACTTCTGGCAGCTGAAACGTGTGGCTTTTAATTACCCGGGTTTAAGTCAGATAATGGATTCACGTATGGTATATTTTTATTATAGTTGTTTATATCTGCTTAACGTTGTAATTTTATAGAGTGTCTTCATAAACCTGCCTTCTGGCTGAACAAATACCTGTTAATGCTCTTAAAAAATACTACAGGTAGGGCATTGGTTGCATGGAAAACAGAGCAAATAACTGTCCCAAATGTCTGCTGTCATCTTCCTTCCCTCCACGCCTGTCTTTTCTCCTTGGGGACAGCTTATGGCTGATGAAGGGTCTCCATGGAGGGGTCAGACACTGCATCCAGGTCTCCGTTGGTCCTTCTTTAGCCATTGACATCAGTGCAAGGTGAGAATTTGCCGTGTCCTCCAGTTGCTTGGTACAACTCTGATTGAGGAGAATGCAGAAGACAGGGATGGGTAGGACAGGATGGTTGTGTGGTCTGGGTTTGGGTTCAGAGGGGTTTGCATCAGATTTTCAAAGGTTTTCCCAAGGTTCCTGACTTCTTCAGCTCTCAGGTGTAAAGGATAAGACCTCTTCAAGCCAGCAGCGATAACCACCATGTGTTGTCCATGGACAAGCCCCATCTTTTTTGGTCAACGGAAAGGATGGTTGAATTTTGATCCTACCACTTCCTCCCTTTGCAGGGGACAAGACCGCATTGTGCCATGCTGACTCACCCTTAAAATCCCAGCCCCTCTGCTATTTGGGAACTGAACTGCGGATGCGAAGCTGTGCTTCCCTGTGACACCCCTGGAAAAAGGGCAGTGAAACGTCCTCCTTGGCAGATCAAGGTAAGGCCTTCAACAGCTCGGAGCAGCTTGAATAATACAAGGCTGGATTGGTCCGGTAGATTTGTGCTGGATCTCCTGATTTATTCCTGTATATAACATAGATTAAGGAGGATTTTTCTCTCTTTCCTATCCCGTCCCAGCTTCCTGGGCGAAGGAGGGAGGGCAATCCAATGCTGTTCTGCCTGTGTTGTGACGGAGACAATGATGTTTGACCTGCGAACACAACGGGCTGTCGGCAGACCTCGCTGTACACCAAGTTGTAATGCAAACTTAATCAGCTTGGAGAGCACTGCTAGCACAATATACACCACCTCTCCAGCCTATAAATAATTGTGAATGACTAGGCTGGCTATTTTTTAATCATGAGCACGGGGTGAAGTTAACCCCTGCGTGGAGCAGCCAGCACAGGGGTGAATTGCAAAATAGGGTTTTCAAGCTTGGTTTTGCTCTGGTCCTTTGCACAAGGTCAGGATGCTCTAAATACGCTTTTTTGCACCTTTTTTTGCCTTTGGTCTGAACATAAATAATGTGTATATATCTACTTTATGCATTTTTTTAACCATCTCATTGCTTCCCACACTCAGTTGATGGAGAAGGCTGCCTTATGGCCAGGGGGTTTGAGAGCATCTCACACAATAGGACCCAACTTCTTGCTTCCATTGGGCTTACTTAATAAAAATCAGTGGGTGATGAGGCATTGTGTGATGCTGTTAGCCCGACGACATGCTTTGTATGTGAAAGATCAGGAATTTAGAGAACTGGGAGGTGAAAATGGAGCTGTTCTGAAACGTGCTCCTCAGCAAGTCCTTCCATTTTCAGTGAAAGATCTTCCCTTCCTCTTTTTCTTCCCATGTATGAGTCCAGAAGGAAAAATAAGCCATTTTCTTCCCATTTTAAGGAAAGCAATGCCCCACGGTTCCATTTAACATAACCCAGCAGGGAGGAGGTGAGCATGGTGGAGGTAGAGGATGGCAGAAGCCATCACACACCCTCACCAAAGGGATGGGCTGAAGGATCCAGGTCCCAGACTGGTTTTGCATCTGCGACTCCAGTCCCATGCTGGGATCCGGCCTTTGACGGCGGCAGCAGGAGAAGACGCACCCAGGGAGCTGGGAATAGAGCTTAAATCTGAATTTTACAGGTGTTAGCAGAAGCAATAAAGGTGAGGGGGTGGAAGGAAGACATCAGAGAGCCTCTCGTTATGTATTGACACGGTACCTGATCTTACCATCGAAAACATGGCTGGGGAGAGAAGGATTTAATATCTATCTATTTATATTTCAATCTAAGCAAATATCTCATAAAGATGTGAGATACAGACACATATATGCATTTACACACCTGTATGAATATGTGCATATCTCCTGGGTGGGTGAGCTGTGTATATTATTATTAGGGAGAGCGATCCATAAATACATTTTGCTCTCTATCTGCATACATTTTGCAATCCGTAAATCAGATTTTCAGCCGTGTGCAGTACAGCTGAATATCCGAGATAAATGCAACTTTGAAGCGATGATTTCTAAATCAAAACGAAGCGCTTAAAATTCGCTGGCAGCTTTGATAAATCAGTGACCCGAGATGTGAAACCCCAAGCACGGGGATGTGTGTATTTTTAATTGCACCTTGTAAATCACAGCGGTAGGAAGCAAGAGAGAGGGAGAAAGATTGTGTTTCTTCGGTGTTTATTTGTAGAGGTGCAGAGAAACAAGGAGAGAAGCTGCAGCGTTCCTTCAGCTGAGCTTGAATTTCACCAGAAAAGCTTGGCTGCTACCTAAACCTGCTTAACTTGTTTTATTTTTACTGTTTCTTTTAAGGCCATGAGGTCGCAGCTTGCCCTGGGCTGTATTTAATATATGTGTATAATTATAAACAATAAATAAATAATCGTTCATAAATATAATTTACATTTATGTATAAATTACTGTACCCATTTAAACAGACGAGATGCACCAATTAAAGACAAATCACTGTCACTATTAGTGGAGCACGTAGATGCTATGGCAATGCTGGGTAAACCGAGCCAAAATCCTTCTTGTGTAACCAATATTTAGTCACAGAATATGGAAACTCGAGCTTAAGTTGAATCATAGCAAGGCTGTGTTATAAAATAGTTACTATATATTGCTGAAAAGCAGAACTAACTCGATGTATACTGAGATTGGCAGCTGCCTGCCTCGCATATGCTGGGGAAAATTCAAAGGGTTTGGAGGTTCACTGCAGATATTCCAGTTTGTCCTTGGCTTATTTGAAGTGTGAGAATTTTTGAGGTGCATAAAGCTGAGCTGTAAATTTAACCCAAGCCTGATTTTGTCAGAAGGTGCTGCAGTTTCCACCTCTTCCCTCGTTTGGGCCTGATTGGCACAGAGGAATGACCACAGATGAAGAGAGGAGACTCGACACAAGCACAGAGGCACCACTGAAAGTCCATTTTGGTTTTGGTTTGACTTCTGAGCCTGGGAATTGGCTTAGCTTGGCCTCAATACTGAGCAACCCCACAGGGAAGCTAATAATTGCTTTTTGCCCTAAATTCTATTAATTTAGCATGAGCCAGAGGCCAGCTGGGTTTGGGGAGGAGCTTTTAGCTCAAAATACATTAGGCTTAATTATTCTTGAATAAAAATAACAGAGGAGAGACGTGACCCACGTGTTACTCCACACTGACCTCTGACTTTGTGTGAATTCTTTATTTGTAGCGTTTTTGTCTCCACTAAGAAGTAGCTGATGGGCTTGGATCGGGTTGCCTCCTGGAAATAGGCAGGATTTGGGAACGTCAGCAGGATGGTGAAAGCAAACGCTCCTTTGTGCATGGGGGTCTTGATAAGAGCTTGGAAGTGGCTGCTTATTAAATAGGATGGCTCATTAGATCCACGAAAACCCCATTGCCGGTGGCCAGGAGCGCGTAGATGGAGGTGCTTCGTTCTTGGGCTGCTGTGCTAATATGGGGTGGATGGACCCTTTGACCCATTATAACCATTTAATAGCGCCCTGAAGCACTGAAGTTAAAGTAACCATGGCTTTCCTGAAGGAAAATTGCCTCTTCAACATCTTCTATCCTAATTTTGAGCGAATCCGCCCTGCGACGCGGGATATCCAGATGGTGCCTTTTACACCTCCTCTTCAGCAGCTTGGGTGGATCTTGGCGCGTTCTCCCTCGCCGTCCTCCCTGGCTCTGACAGGACTCAAACCCCGGTTTTTCTGTGTGTAGGCCTTGCCAGCGCAGGTGGGTGAGATGTGCTTTGAATGGCCAAAAAGATGGCAATTAGTGCTGCTTAAAATTAGTGACCACAGTGTTTAAGTGGAGGAAAGGAGGCATCAGGATGGGGGACAATACCTCTTCGTAAATAATCAGGTTGGGTTTTAACTGTCTCTGATACTGGTGAGAATATAGCATCTAGAAACATTGTGTGATTTCTTTCACGTCATGAGAGGGCATCTGCGGAGAAATGGAGATTTGATTTCTGTTTCCTAGGCTTTTCTAAGTTCTTTCTTTTACCCAAGACCATTTTGTCATCTTAACCTTT
>NW_010188842.1:47031-79450 GCF_000695765.1 Mesitornis unicolor
GCCTCTGTTGTTTCAGGGTAAATTCAAATGAGAATAAATTAGAGAAAGAAAAACTGGAAACCTCCATCTACTTGAATATATTCAACAAATGTCGATCTCTGCCCAAACACAGGTAACAAGGAGAGCTGCTGGCTGGCTCCAGAGAGCACAAAACAGTGCATTTTATGATCCGTATGCTAGAGGAGGCGGCGTGTATAATATGTTTGTGCAGGTAGCTGGTTGCAAGGCCAGAGGGATGCACGTCCTGCAGACACACACCCCCCAACAGGGCAGGTGAATTGGCAGAAGGCAGAGCTGGAGATTTTAAATCCTCTTTTGCTGCGTTCACATCAGCGCCGACCGACAGAGGCTGCAGGAAAGCGAAACGCCAGGGATGCTGCAGGTGCCAGCTCCATGGGCTGCTCCACGGCGCCTGCGGGTGCTCAGATGAATCAGGAGCTGTTTCTGCCGGCCTTTGGGCCCTGCTGGGCTCCCGCAGGTGCAGATGCGGTCGGTTGTTGTTAAAATCCAGCAGGAGTGAGTCAACCCCGGTACCCTGAGCTGAAAAGCGTCCAACAGCATCATTGGTTGTGAATGCACACAAATTTGGAGTGGGGTATGCTGAAAGAAAAGGGTGCACAGGGAGGGAAACGTCCTCGTTTTTGAGACTTTAAGGTGAATTATGTTTTCAGCCTTTTTTCTGCGGCTATCACTTAGCTAAAAAGAAAAAGCAGGGAGTGGGATCCTCAGCAATGCTTTCTGAGGCACCAAAGTGTGATCGTATTGAATTGACAAGGCAGCTGCTGGATTTTAGGAGATCTCGGGAGGTGATCAAGAATAGCACAGAGGCCTTTGCCCCTGGCTAGTTCAGTGCGGCTTCAGTGTCTGCAACCGGGGCTGAAATCGCACAGCAGCTCAGAAAGCGTCTTGCAGAGGTCCCTTTCTGATCCCTTCACTTGTCCTTTGTCCTTTTCTAAAACAGCACTGTTGAAGTTTCCTCTCTCCAGCAAAGAAATACAACATCGGGAAGAGAGATCTGCAAAAGCAGTTGATCAAATCGAGGGGTGGCCGCGAGGGTCACGCGTCCTCTCAGTGGGTAAGGGAGCGGCCAAAAGACAACTTTGCATGGTGGATGGTAGAGAAGGGCACACAGAAGGGGACCAGGAGCTCTGCTGAGTGCTCCTCCTCGTCAGAGAGCTTGGTGCAGACTGAGCTGCTGTGGGAGCGGGTGGCGCTGCAGGTTTTGGGGCGCCCAGAGCCCCACGCTGAGGTTGGGACATGGCAGAGATGGTGTCCAAGCCTGCAGGAGGTGGGCAGTAGTGGAGGGTCTGTTTTGCCATGGAAAGGAGGATCTCAGCAGGCTGTGCTGCATCTGAGATGATGGGAAAGAGTGGTCAGGTCTTCGAGACATTGCACTTCCAGACTTACCTGAACCCCCAGCTGCACTGGAGGTGGTGCATAACCAGTTGGGAAATGACTCCCATCCCGATGACCAAACACTGGAAGAGGTTGCCCAGAAAGCTCTTGTGGAGTCTCCATCCTTGGAGGTACTCAAAGCCCAAGACCGTGATACCCTGCAGGAGCTGGCCCTGTTTGAGCAGGACTTGGACCAGACCATCTCCAGTGGGGCCCTTCCAACCTCAACCAGTGGCCGCCCTGTTACTGTCGAGTTATTAGCTAATTAAAGATGGCTCAGGACTCTCTTATACATTATATTTATTGGATGAGACTATCAGAGTCAGGTTGTCCTGCTATGCTAAGAGTACAGGCATTGAGGGAATAGGAAATAAATTTAATCAGCTTAATTTCCAGAATAAATTTCCTCTGATTTTTTTCCTTTGTGATAGGGTGGGGGCCTACTTTGAAATGGAGTTGACTTTGGAGTGTAAGTGATGCAAGGCTTTTGTGGATTTTGGTTTTTATACAGGTTACAAAGAAGGGAGGAAGACAGAGCTGCATCTGGGCTTGTATCCAATTGGATTCCTGTCAACCACATCCAGCTGAGAAGGGAAGAGACAGATGTATTGATGGTCACCGAAATGAGCTGGAACAAAAGCCGACAGCCCGAGCAGGGAAGAAAAGGTACTCTTTTCAAATGGCTGTGTGTTGATGGCGCATTATTCTGGTCTTTCAGAGCGTCCTGCACACCCCTGTATGCCAAGTCATCCTCCTCCCTTCTTTTTCTTTCCTTTTTGCCTCAAGGACTTTTGTTATCATTATTTTTTAAAACCAAGATTCATCTGTGCTCCTTTCTGCTCCGCTGTCCTCCATCGCAAGCTAAGTGGCACATCTTCAGACCTTTGTAACCCGAAAAAGCCTGCTGTTCTCCCCGTTTCTATCATCTGGGAGATGCAGAGCCCTGGCACTTAAGGTTTTTTTAGTTTTGTTGAAGAAAAGGCCCTTCAGTTACTTCCATTTGTCTGTGGCATGATGTTTTCTCTATGTACTTTGTCTTTTGGGTAATTTTTCTGCCTTTCTATGATCTGAGCTCACATTCTGGAGTGAAAACGTCATTTTTCTTCCACATCGTGTGCTCAATGAGTCACCAACCACACCAAATTTTGACTGTGAGCTGCCTTAGCTGCCTGCACACAAATGGAGGCAGCGTGGCAACGTGGTACCTGAGGACTTCAGACATTGGGTTGGGTCATTCCAGTCCAGACGATCTCGAGTATTTTGGTACCTAATTTCTATCGTGACAGCAGGAACCAGTTGGCTGAACACCTTTAGGATCTGTCAGAAGTCCTTCCTTGTTTTGCTGTAGAGATCTTCCAAAATAGCCTGGTTTTTGGAATGAGATACAGTCGTGACTGTGGAGTCTCCTTCTCTGCAGACATTCAAAACCCGCCTGGACGCCTTCCTGTGCAACCTCATCTGGGTGTTCCTGCTCCGGCAGGGGGATTGGACTGGATGAGCTTTGGAGGTCCCTTCCAATCCCTAACGGTCTGGGATTCTGTGATTCTGTGATCTGTCCATTCATGTTTCTCTCTGTCCATCCATGAAACAACACATCTGCAAACCACACAAACCCCAACCACATAGCTATAGGCTTCATTTTAGCTGTAGTCTGACGTCGCTTTGATTTGGGTGGATCATGAGCGTGCATCAAAGTCTTTCAGTCACTAAGGATCTACTCAGAAATTTCTCTGCTATGGTTTTCCGGCTGGTTACCAGCGTTTGCCTTGATTTAGCTGATTTTGTGTAATGGAGAAATTGCTGCCTTCCTTTCTGATTAGAGCTCGGTATTTCATTTATGGAAGTCACTCAACTGCAAGGTGCTGTACAGAAGTGTAAACTATTATTATTGTTATTATTTCCCTAAAGCGAGTTGTCCATAACTCACAGCAAATACAGTTTATGAAACATGTTGGCTATGCAGTTTTCATTTTTCATCCTTATTTATTAATGCCTTTTTCAGAGCGCTTTAGATAAGTATTTGAAAACCTAGTTATGGGCAAGTCGTACTTTGCACATTTCACTTTAACTGGGAAGAACATTGTTTTTTGATTTTAATCACAGAAATGAAATGCTCCTGATAGAGCGGAGAAACGCAATTTCCCCAGGAAGCATTTGCAGGCTGATCTGGCTCAGATATCCCTGCGACCGCAGGAGAGTGATACCCTGGGCATGCAAAGCTGTTCTGCAGTACACTTGAAACAAATACAGCCACGCTGGACGGTTACGTGTTGGGCATCGCTGACTTCCAACGAGGTGGGGAAAATGCTCTTTACTGTCCATTGCCAGTTATTGACCTTCACATTTAATTCAGGTTGTAGGTGTGCGGCAGATGGAGACGTACCAAGAGCGTACCCTGTAGAGCGCTGGAGCCCCTGTGGGGTTTTGTGATGGCTCTGCTGCCTTGATTTGGGATTCACAATTTACTCCTTCCCTCCTCTTCCTCTCCTAATTATTATCCTCGGAGGGGATAAAGTGTGTAAGTGCTTTTGCGAGCCAGAGTCAGTGATGAACTGGGGCCGTAGCGCAGTGGCGGCTCCAACCACTTCAGTCCTTTGCTAGGACAACTCCTAAATACGAAATAAGCACCGCTGGGCGCAGTGGGGTCACAGCCTGGATTTACAGCGCAGCACTGCTGAGAGCTGAATTTATTCTCCGTCAGCGGTGGAGGCCAGCGGTGCTCGTAATGAGGGATTTCTCATTTTCTCCTGGATTGAGCTCTTCTGTTCTCCTCAGCGTTTGCCGTTGCTGGCCTCGCGTTGCGGCGTTCGTGCCAGACCCTCGGTCGGTGTCGCTACATGGATTTACACCAGCAGGCATCTGGTACAGAAACACATCCTGTGAGCAGGGGGATGCTGCTTAACAAGGAGTTGGGCACAAGAGCATCAGCTCCTATGGGCTTTGACCGAAACTCAGCAACGCCGTTCATTACATTTTTCACCTATTCTCTGACCATTATGTTTATTTCTGTAATAAACTGAATGCTGCATTAACTCAGGGTTAACCTTGCTTTACCAGATATCAGTACGTGAACCATAAACAGGTTCAAGGTGTGGAGAAGGTTCAGGAGCCCCCTGCCATGTTGAGCAGCAGCTTCTTCCACTGATCACTCATAGATAGCTGAGATTGATTTATTTTTTCTGCTTTCTCTCCCCTTCCCTGCCCTTTTCTTCCCAAATCTGCACGAGCATCGCTTGATTTTTCAATATATATGCAAACACATCGCAGCAAGCGATTTCATGGTCAGTGCCACCGGAGTTCATTTGGAGCAGCGCAGCAGCGCGTTCGGCGAGCAGGGGAGCAGACATCAAATGATGTTGGCACCTCGTAGCCGTGACCGCCGCGGGATTAGGAAGAGACGCGGGGGCTGAAGGTGCATTACGGGGTGGGAAGGGAACAGGCGACAGCTCCGGCAGCGCTCGCCGAAATGCGTAAGTAACTTCTGAGGAGCCTTGGACTCAATGGGAGCCATGGGAGGTTTTCCACCCGCGTTGGGTTTAGTTTGGAAAGGAAAGTTCGCAGGTGCTGTGGTACCTCTCAAGTTCATCTCAGCTTGACTGATTTTTTCTGCTTTGGTTGGTTTGAGGTGGATTTTTTGTGTGGAAAACCACATAATTTCTTGGGAATGCTTCCCACTGATGTCCTTTCCAGTCACCTAGGATTACTCCTTTTGCCGTTTTCCTTGCCCATATCCTGAGCGCTTCTGTGCTGAGGTTCAGCGCTGATAAATTTGCCGTGGTTTTGGCTATTTGGTGGACTCTGTGATCTCTTCCCAAACATTTACCTTTGAAAGCAGTAGCATTTTGTCGGTCTCTGGTGTTGTGGGGTTTTATTCCACTTCACGTTTCGCTGGGCAGGGTTCATCTTGACTCCAATTTGGGACTTTTTTCCCCGTTCTGTCGGTCTCCGGTGTTGTGGGGTTTGATTCCACTTCACGTTTCGCTGGGCAGGGTCCATCTTGACTCCAATTTGGGACTTTTTTCCCCCCTCTCTTTTTAGGTTCAACTTTTGGACCCATCACTGATATGATCATCCTTGGGTCATAAACTCTTTAAGATGGGAGTTGGCTACCCCTACTTGTTTGTCTATATGCTGCCTACCATGAGGATTTCTTATTGATTTATGCATTCTTCCAACTAAATAATTATTACCAATTTTGATAATTAGATCTGTACGTGCCTGAGTATCTTTCACGAAGAAAATGGCTTCTTTCAATCTATCTAGATGAAACTTGGCTAAAAGTAGCACACGACAGAGTCGTAATCGTGACTTTTTGAGATCTCGTAGATATTGTTTGATACAGAAGTTGGGTTTTTGTCTTCGCCAGTGCTCAAAGAATAATAAAAAGGGGTAAGTTCTAGGTGTGTTACAGAAGGAATTATTTACTGTACCGTGGTGACACGCATTAAATGTTAACGGACAATATCTTGCAAGATTTACTGCAGGAATCTCGCTGCTCCTCCATGTTGAGCTGTTGAGTTGAAATGAGAATTATTGCGAGGTGTGATGAACAGCAACAGTATCTTGTGATAACTTGGGCCATAACTCACCATTTACTGCAGGTCACCGCTGCAATGATAATGCAAAGGAAATTAATCTCTGGCCCTGGCTAAATGAATGCAAGCATGAAAAGACGAGCACAAAGGTGCCTAGCGAGGATCAGCCATTAATAAATGTATTTTTGAAGAATTTATAAGGACAATAAACGCCGTGCACGTCAGATATGAGCAGAAGGTGCAGAACTTAACTCGTGACTAAGACCCTGATAGTTTAATCCAAAGGAATTCATGGATGGAGAAGACTCCAAAGTCGTGTGAAGTCGTGGCTCTGTGTGAAGCAATAAATCAGTAGAAAATCGCTGCACCAAGAAGTTGTCGGCTCGGACAATGAAGTCGTGGTTTGCAGGCAGGGATTCCAGCACTTTAAATCCATTTTAAAAGCAGTCATTGTGGGGGTGATGTCCAACGATGCTCACAAACGCGCGCCAAGGAACCAAGGAACCACGGTGCTGATTGGCGTCAAAGCAGTGATCACCTACACAGGTTTTATCAGCAAAGTGAGGTGGTCCTTGGGTGGAAACACACTTCAACTGAAACAGGTTTTTGTGGGGTTTATGGGTTTTTATCTAAGTTAGGTTTTTCAGGAGAGAAAGAGAAAGCAACCATCAGTAATTCTTGTCTTTTTGTATAGCAAATACCAACTGTGAAACACCAGAACCAGAGCTTGGCCATGTAATGAACTGCTGTTTGTGGAGGATAATTTCATTTCTGGCCTTTCATTTCAGCTCAGAAGTGGTTTCATTTCAGGCTGAGTGAATTCGGGCCTGGAAGTAAATCTTTGTCTCTTTTCCTTCCCCTATAGGATGCGAATCGTGACTGGTGCGGGGGCGATACCGGTGTACATTTATATTTTCACATTTTTATTGCGCAGAGCCTCATTTCACAGATGACTCAGCTCAGAAAACCGGTGGTAAAGGAGAGTCCTGGTCCCGCTTGGAACGGATGAAATTTGGGGAGGAGAAGTCTTCCAAGCATCATTCTGAAGCACAGCTTTTTTTGGAGGCAGAGGATATGTTAAATACATCAGAGAGTCTCCATCATACTTTTTTTTCCCCTAGTAAATATCAGAAATAGAAATAGTTAATCAAGACCAAAAATAATCGCAGATATCAAAGGAATTACCAAGTTTTCCCTATTCCAAATATTCTCTCTGAAACTTATTTAAAGTCTTTGATAAATTTAGCAAGGAAGGACTGTGCCTAAAATGACGCTCCTCTCTTCTCCCTTTACATCAAGAAGCACAAATATAACCATGGCTGCTTATAGGCCATCAAATATAGTGATAATTAGTGTTTAAGTGCTAATTTACGTTTATAGACAGCCATTATGGAGGTCTGTTCCTGCAAAGGGAGGAAGGGCGCGTGGGAGGGAGCGCAGCGGATGGGCTGGATTTCACGGGGTTTGCACTGGTTTACGTTGACTGCAACGTGCCCTGCTAAGAGATGCTTATATTTTCAGAAATACAGATATGCTGCCATTTTCAGCAATAGATATACATCTGTTTTTAGAAATAGATATACTGCTCGTTGGGAACATCCTGTCAGAGGGGTAAGTGCTGGATTTTGCGTAGAGCAGAGCTTCCAGGGACTGGAGCCAGGCTTTTGCCCTTACTGGGATTAAGAAATCTATGGAAATATTTGAGATTCAGCCCAGGAGAAGTTAAAATCCTGATTCATCTGCTGCAGTGCGTTTCCTCTGAAGTTCAGGGTCCGTATTGATGCTTTAGAGGGCCTGTCCAGGCTGCTGAGCTGCAGTTCTGCATCCTCTGATCTCCTGCATCTTCGCTGCCGCAACATTTGGGGGTAGCGGGGTCTTAGGTGGTCAGCCCCACATTTCCATTTAAATGAAACCCTGTGAACTCACTCATTTGAGGTTTCTTTTCCTCAAGGAACTGTTTTAGCTGTTTTGCTAGGCCCTCTTGCCTTGTTTTCAGTGAATTGTCTGACCCAGACCCGTGGGATCTGAGCTCTGCCCTTGTCTCTATCACACAACTCATTGTGACTTCGCCTCTCCAGTCCTATCAAGTGAGGAGAACCCTTTTTTCCCCATTATTTAGCCATGTTACTATTTAGCTTTATGGACTAGGGACCATCTTGGAGTTTGTGAGGTTTCCAACTCCAATAACGCACCGACCGACTGCAAAAGCAACCATTTATTTAACCTGATTTATCTTCCAGGTGCTTGACATGGAGCTACAAAAGCCATGGGATCCTTCCCATGGAAAGGAGCAGCACAGTGGGTGACCGTGACCATTGCTGTAACAGAAGTAATGAGCTGAGAACTGAGATGGATGAGGAAATAAAGTAGGAAATCAGAATTTTTTTGAGGCTGCTAATGCAGGGGTGTGGGTCACTGAGCTGAGACCTCCATGGAGTCCAAGCTCATCCAAGAGTCCTGGGGCTCAAACAGGACCAAAGAGGCTCTTGGCTACTGCACGGGTTCCCTAGGCCCTCCTGGAGTTTCTTAGTTTATAAAAAGTTTCTTCATTTATTTCCTTTTTATTTGTTTTCTGCATTCCTGTTCCAAAGCAATGGTGTTCAGGGGACTGTTCTAAATTTGGGACGCTGTTTCAAGCTTTCTGGCAGATTTCTGCTGTGATGTTGGGTAAGTCACTTTGTTCTAAAAGTAAGGATGAAAATATTCCCCTTCCCACAGGAGGATTTGAGTCCTGCGGTTGTAACGACCAGAAAAGTATCTTAAATTCCTATTTTTTTATTGGGAGCAACCAAGGACAGATACAACCAATGCAGACCTGTTACTGGCAGCTGCACCAATACCAGGTCCTTCCACTCCCTCCACAATTTGAGGGACTACACGTGGCAAATGCACAGAAAATGAGGCAATCTTGCACCTCAAACAGTGCAAGAGGAACTGTTAATGCACTTGAACCAAAATGGGCGGCCTCAAGTAACAGATATGTCAAAGCTGCCTTGGAAATGCTCTTACAGCATCGTATGAATACTTGAAGAGCCCTTCAGAGCATCATCGGAGTGACTGGGCTTGCTGGGTGTCCTCTCTGCAGAGGCATTTGTGGTGGATCTAGGAATAATGCATGATGCACTGGAGAGCAAGGGGAATCATCTGAGCTGCAGAGGAGAGGGGGTTTTTACAGTTATGGCTGCTCCACAGGCAGACGGCAGTGGTTGAGTGAACGCTTGGGTGGCTTTTCGCTCACAGGTTTCTTGTTCAAGAACCTGTTGAGAACAGAAGAATTATACATATATATGTGTGTGTGTACATGTGTGTGTACATATATATATGTGTGTATGTGTGTGTATATGTATGTGTGTATATATGTATATGTGTATACATACATACACACATATATATGAGGGAGCTGGGTCTCTTTAGTTTGCACAAGAGGAGACTGAGGGGAGACCTCATTCATGGTTATAAATATTTCAAGGGTGAGTGTCACGAGGATGGAGCCAGGCTCTTCTCGGGGACAAACAATGATAGGACAAGGGGTAACGGACACAAACTGGAACACAGGAGGTTCCACTGAAATTGGAGAAGAAACTTCTTCTCAGTGAGGGTGACAGAGCCCTGGCCCAGGCTGCCCAGAGAGGTTGTGGAGTCTCCTTCTCTGCAGACATTCAAAACCCGCCTGGACGCCTTCCTGTGTAACCTCATCTGGGTGTTCCTGCTCCGGCAGGGGGATTGGACTGGATGAGCTTTGGAGGTCCCTTCCAATCCCTAACGGTCTGGGATTCTGGGATTCTGTGATATGCGTGTGTGTATGTGTCTATATGTACACATCCATGCTGAGGTGAGTTAGGTCCCCTTTTCCTCTTGATGCCCACTCCTTATTTTACAAAACTGCTTGCATCCACTGCTTCATCCTTGAATGCAAATTTCAGCAGCCCTGGGCAAGGAGGAGTAGCAGGGTTGAAATACTACAGAGGGATCCTTTGAGCTCTTACGTGTATTGAGATGCCGTGATGAGATGAGACTTGAGGATTAGTCCAGAGATTCCTAAACACACACACTCACATTTTTTACATTAAGTCTATACAGTATGAGTGAATGGGTGTTTAGGCAGGCGTCGCAGGCGATGTTATAGCAGAAGCAGAGACATAACTAGGGATTAATTAAAATTAAAAGGAAACTGAGAGACTTGTGGATAATATTTTTAAAGTTTTTTGTCCCATGTTTATAGGTGGCTGGTGCCCAGGTAGGTCCTGGTGGTTCTTACAAGCCTGGAAACCCATTTTCCACTGATTTCACCACCCATAGCTGTGCAGATGAACCATTGATACCTGGTGTGCTCTGCCATATTTCAGCACAGAGTTCATCTGCACCTGGGCTGCAAAGGGCAACCACAACCCCGGAAAGAGCTTGCACCCCAAAACGTAGGTGAGTCCCAGCAGGACCTGGCAGGGGCACCATTGACCACGGTCGTCGTCCTTTGGAGCCTCACTGAAACCAGCGCAGCCAGTGCCGAGCAGCGCAATCAAATATTTGGCCATGAAAGCAAAGCCGTTTGCTGAGCAGTGAGCCAGGGCACAGCCCAGGCCTGCAAGAGGAAATGGCCTAAGTGCTTAAAGGGGAAATCTGTGGAAACCAGCTGAGGAAAAGGTGCACGCTGGAGATTTTTAGCCTGATTTATTTTACTTTATTGAACTCATTTTTCTTGCGGATTTTTTTTTTAAATCATATTTGTTTTCCACATTTAAAGATGAATTAAACTGACCACCAAATACGCTCTATTTCTCTTCCAGTAGCAGTGACCCCAGCTGTTATCACCCTGACTTTTCCCATTTAGCAGCAATACAAACCATGTAATTATCTAAACACCACTCCTCTCCCTTTCCCTATCGGTTCTGTTGGTAGCTATACCTTGTTAAAGATCATTTATTTATAACTCATGCTAATAGCTTTGCGTTGTCCTCTGGAGGTCAGTCCTTCCTAGCTGTGCTCAAGGAGCTCTGTGACCTCAGGAAAGGCCGTTTATCCAGGAAAAGTAAGTGGTAAATCTGGGAAATCAACCAGTCCTTTCTGTAGTGATTTCTGTAGAGCATGGAGGGAGTTCTTATTTGTTTAACACCATAGTCTTTGTGCTGTCTGACATAATTTTAACTTAAATAAGGGAAAAAATTATCAACGGATCCAGAACATGGGGAGAGGTAGAAAGAGAGGGGATATTTCCAGAGGAATCCACTATTGAGGGCAATTGGAGCCAAGGCTTTTTCAGAAGGGAGAAAATTGGGTTAAATCTTCAATATCTGCAATCTGCAGCTCCGTCCATCCCGTACCTGACCCACAATGGGAATCACAACCTCATTTTTTTAACAACCAATGCCCATGTCAGCATAAAACTTAACAAGGTGGAATAAAACCCAACCAAGGCCCTCGCCTGCCCCGGGAAGGAGATTTATTAACGTCGCCCTGTGCGTGCGGTCCACGTATAGCGTACGTGCTGTATGTAATTAAAAACCTTAGCACTGTAGCACTCGTGATTAATGCCTTCAGTAGGCACCGGGGCTCCTCATGCTAATGGGAAGCGATGGCTCTAAAGCACGAGCGGCGCTGGGCGACCTCGGGAGGAATAAAGGTTGCTCCAGGCATATTGCGCCGTTCCTTGACTCATTAATTATAGCTGCCCGAAGTGGAAAGTTTGTAATTAAACATATAGTTTACTCTCCTACTTTTGGAGCGAGTAAATGAAGGTAATTAGATTTCTTTTCCATTAAGCGCGTGGAGGCGGTTACGAAGCGCTCGGGTGCGTGGAGCGAGGAGGTCACAGTGCAAGGGATTTTTTTGTCTTGAGTGCATCTGAGATCCAGTGTGGAATAACGTCGTGTTGATAATCAAACTCATTCAGTTTAACTGCCTTTACAGGTGGGTTTTGACTCTTAAAAAGCAGAGGGATGGTGTGAAGAGGCAGCTTCACTCGTTTGGCAGGAACCTCCATTGGGATGAAGCCAGCCCCGCTTCCTTTACTGATAAATTGAGTTGCAGGTAAGAGTTTGTGAACTGAAAATATCAGAACACGCAATTAAAAAATATAAATTCAGTGCAAGCATGTGTGGTTGACAGAACAGGGGTTCTTATTGGTGTTATTAGTGCGTGTTCCCTGTTCATAGCCACTGCAGCAGCGTCTGAACCTTCACATCCTCTGTGTATGGTAGGAAAGCATCAGCTCAGCACTACGAGGAAACTGAGGCACGCGGGCTCACATCACTTGGAGTTTGCACAGGAAGATGTAGCAGGGAATTGATCCTAAAGCCTAGGCCTGGTGCCCTTAACTTTGGGCAGCTCTTTTCACCTGCTGAGATGAGCATTTGTTGCTTTGAATCGAACCAGACTGGAGTGGGAACCCTGTGCGTTGCACCCCCTCCTCTTCATCGCGGGTTTTTCTGATTGCTTTGTGAGACCAAATTGCAGCAAATGACAGCATTGCTGCAGCTTGGCTTGGGCTTTGGTTTGGAATCGATGTTGTAAAATGAGCAAGCACTTTGTGTTATTTTCCGTTATCGACATCGAGTCTCCCTTTCTTTCATTTGCATTTAATTCAGTGCAGATTTATGTACGGAGATACACATATTTTTGTGATTTTGAGTACACAGACGTGCATATCTGAGTGTGAATGTAGTAAGCCATTTGCATGGGGTCACAGAGCCAGTTGGTGAAAGCCTGAAATAAATGACAGGACCCTTGATAGCTCCCAACTCATCGTGGGTCCACTCCTCTCTCCCATCCCCAAGAGCTTTTATTTGTGTCTTCTCAGGGAGTGCAGATCCGGGTGCAGTTGGGTCAGTGCAAATCAGACTCATTAATCCTGGCCTGCAGCAAGTCTTGGTGGCAGAGAAGGGAACAAAACAGCTCCTAAAGACTCAGGGAGGGGAACCAAGGAGTGGAGTACTTGGACCTCATGGACGTGTGGTGGTTTGTTGAGTGTCGTCCTCACGTTGGTTTTGTTCCCTGTGGTGGGCAGATAGGAGCGGTGCATTGATTCCTTGGGGAGCACTAACAGCATCCGTTTCTTTGCAGAATTAAACTTGACGTATACATAATAACGACTTTGCCATGCTTTGCTTTTAATGAGCTTTTTTTTTTAACTCTGTGCAGCTTATTTTTACAAAAACCAAAGATCCAAGTACATTGAGCCGGATTATCCCTTAGTCCCTGCATTGCTTCACACCCATCTCTGGAAGATGCCCCAGACATGGCCATGGTGCAGTTGTCTCCCGTTGCTGTGAGGATTCAACTCTGCCATTGCAAAACAAGGACAGAGCACATTTTGCTCTTCTTCCCCCGTATTACCTCCTGGTGATGGTTTGGGAGGCCAGAGCGGAAAATGTCACGATTTGGGGAGGTATTTGTCCCCAGGGTGATGCCAGCAAACCCCACCGCTGCTGTAAAAAGGAACGGGTGCTGCCATGGGCTGGAGCATCCATCAAAGCTTTGTTCCAATACCTGTCCTCGCTGAGGGGATATCAAAGGTGCTCCCTTTATCTCAAGGGCTCTAAAAGGGATCTGAGGCATCGATTTCTGTTCTCGAGTGAAGCAGGAGTGTCACTTTGCTTTGTGCATGAGCCTTATCTTGGTTTCCTCATTGAGCAGAAAAAAAAAACAAACCCAACTCTCTCTATTTGATTTGATTTCCTTGAGGCAGGAAAGCAGAGCGGTCTTGTTGCAGTTGGTTTGTCTCAGGGCCTTGGAGTCCCTTAGGTGGTTTTGCCCAATATCGCTAGAACTGAGGCTTTTTTCGTGTCGTATCTGGGCATACAAGAGCCTCCTCACCCTGTGCCCATGTCGTGGGCTCCTCTTTGCCCCCACATTCCCTGCAGGCACAGGCATGGCTTTGATTTTGGGGATCCTCTTGAACCAGGAGCTGGCGTCGGCGTTGAGCATCAGTGCCTGAGCTGGGAACTGTGAATTTTGAACTGCTCTTGGCTTTCTTACCTCTAGGCCAGGTTATTGCATTGAAAACATTCAGAAACTGGCTCTAGATGCTAAAACAAGGCGTGATGCAGCAAACGCTGGCTCTGCAAAAGGAGCTGCATTGATTTCGGTGAGGTTTCTTTGCATGACATAGGCAATGTTGACCCTGTTTTGTTTCCTGATGCGATTCGAGACACTGTCTTTAACCTGTGAAGTCCTTGTAAATTTATTTACGTTCTTCTACATTTTCCATAGTCCCAGCTATGGTAAATCTCTGAATGGTGCCTGTTGGCTTTAATCAGGGAGGCGTAATTAGCTCCGTTGATCTCTGTTCATGTTGGAAGGAGGAGATGTGAAGATTTCCATAGTGGTGCATCAGCGCAGGCGAGTCAGGCAGTGACAAACACCTTTTGAACTCGTTAAATATTTAAATGCATCCCATGCAGGAGCAGAATTGGGAGGAGCAGCAGGGCCTTTTGAGTGCCAGGGGAAGAAGGGAGCGGATTTTCGAATCACGTGCAGGAAGAGCACAGAGAAAGCCCCTGGGACTGCCCGGTGCTCGGAGCAGCCCAGCACAGACCTTTGTGCTTCATCTGGGTACAGCAGAGGGATTATTAAAAGTTTTTGGGGTTATTTTAGTCTGGCTTTTAAGAGCAGAGTTGTACAGAAGGAGGGAGCACACAGCTGGGGTCTGCGCATCAGTGGCACAGCGTCTTACAAAATTCAGGTACCAAATAAAAGCAAAGCTGCTTCCTTATAGCATCATTTGGTTCGAAAAGACCTTTAAGACCATTGAGTCCAGCCATAACCTGCCCACCACTAAACCCTGTCCCTAAACCCCTCATCTCCCCAGCTTTTAAATCCCCCCAGGGATGGGCGCTCTACCATTGCCCTGGGCTATTCACATTACTGCTCCCTATCAGACTCTGGGGATGCAAAAGCATTGAGTAAGGTTTTTTTTTTATTTAAAGGACATCTGGAAATGAAACTGAAGTAGAAGAGGGTGAAAACTACCCAAAATGTGAATGGAAGGTCATCACAAAAAGCTAAATGTCACGTTTGTTGCCCAGCGGAGGAGTATCACATCTGGAAAAATGTAGCCCTTCAGTTCTGCCGCTGCAAATAAGCTGAAGTCAAACAGAAGTCCTTGAGTGCAAACACACAGATCAGAATTAAATTTCCTTCTAACTCCTGGGTAATAGAGTTCTGTCAGAGCCAGGAGTCAATTAAGTGGATAAATACGCACATAGTTCACTAACACTTAGCATTTCAGTGGTATTTTGCTGAAGTAAGCACTTAGTGTGATTATTGTGTTTCAGCCTGATTTAAGATGACAAGTTTTGCATTTCCTAAATATTAATTAGCCCTGGATTTCTATTTATTTAAACTCGGAGGCAGCAAGTGGGTAGTTACGTGATTTACCTCTACCTCCTGGCACTTCTCTCATCTGGGACGTTTGAAATGCAATTGTGAACAATTAGCCTTCGTGCCCGTCAGCAGAAAAAATGAAGAATCGAGCCAGTTTTGTGTGTTTGGGGGAATGATCACCCTGCAAACAAGTGCAGGGACCTGCTCATCTGGAGCTCGCTGCAGAGTGAGGCCTTTTTATCAGCAAAAAGCACTAGATTTTTAAATGGGTTTTGAATTTATTTGGTTTATAGTCCCCCAGGACTAGGCTGTGCCCTTAGGGCTGGGTTTTAGGGACAGCACCATTGCTTGTGTCGTGCTAATGGGGATTCAGAGCATCTTGGGGTTGTCTGAATGCCTCGGACATCTCCGAAATCTTTACCCTGTGGTACCTAAGAAGCTGGGAAAATGCATCATTAAACTCATCGGTGGCCCGGAGCAAAGATGGGTGTTTAAAACTTCACATGGCTTGAGATTTAAAGACTCTGGACACCCCAAGCTCCTCGTGAATCTGTTGGGAATTTGGGTACTCAGCAGCAAAAATAGAGGTATTTTTATGGAGCGTTGCGAATCTTCCCCCAGGACTCCTGCTCCATTTCTCCAGCCCAATTACGGCGCTGGTTGCACTCCCTTTGCTATTACTCTGTATGTAATGAGGTGACGGTTGAAGTATTTCGGCTGTAATGGACGAATGGCCGCTAATTTGCCTTGAAACACGCCTTTCCCTTTGAAATACTTCCTCTCCTAGTCATTGGGATGCTGAAACACTCCTTGTTTGTAATCATAGCAAAAGCATGGCACCAAGCGGTCATCTGCCTTGCCGCCGCGCGGTAAAAGCTGCGGGTTTCGGAGGCTTATTTTTAGATCTGTGCTTTCTGAATGTGTTATTGGGCACCCGTCAGAGAACAGCAGGGGGAACGTAGCGCTTGGTGGAGCTCGCCCATCTGTTCCAGTTCCCATCCAACCATGGGGTTTTACGAGAGCTCTCTAGGAGGGGTTGGAGTTATCCAATTTGTAGCCTTCTCTGGTATAATCAGCTTGGTAGCACTTGAAAAAGCTCGCGGTGCCAAACGGGGGTATAAAATTTGTGAAGAGACAAAGGAGCTTGGAAATCTGAGATGGTTTTTTTTCTGTACATTTTCAGGAATTATTTGGTTTTGGTTCATTTTGAAGCGAGAGGCTGGAGCAGATGGAGTGATGGTACAGTGAGATGAGATTAGCCAAGGCTCTGACACTCTGTCTAATGAGGAATTAAAGGCAGACACCCCTGGTTGGGTTCTTCTTTGGGGTCTGGTTCTGGTTTATTTGCCCTGTTATTTATCTCAACGCTAACACATCCATAAACAGTCTGACCTGTAGACAAGGCAGATCATCAAGACTTCTTAAATTGTATATACGCCATCTCTTGAAATTAATACATCATCTATTTTATGGAGCTGCGTTGGTGGAGCACGTATATTTTACATGGATAGGAATTTGGAAGATGTGTTGGGTGGATTTTCCTATGGATGTGGCTGCAGTAGGAGGAAGTGAACTGCTCTAATTGGGGTTATACCCATCCTGTGAGCAAAGAGGTTCTGATTTAGCTTCTGATGTCGGTCTTTTCTCAGTTTCCATCTGCATTAAAGCCACAAAATTAAAGGAAATAGAGTGACTGAGATCCTTCCATGCTCATGCATGTGCAGCCACTTGGAAATTGAGTCGTTATTACAGAAACCCAATTAAATCCTTGCTCGCCATTGCCCCCCACCAGCTAGGAAATAACCATGACGTGTGGGGACTTTTCTCCAAGCAGCCACTATGAAATCAGCACCAATTTTCCATGTAAAGATGAAACCAAAGAGCACTGGAGGCGTTAGATCTGGGCTGCCTAATTAAATGCATTTTTCTTGTGGAGTGGGAGAGGATTTTTTCCCCTCCATTAACAATCACCCTTAGTCATCCTATGAAGGAAAAAAAAAAACCCAAAACTAGCAAGAAAGTCTTCCTCTTCTCATTAACGTTGTAGGCGCCTGCAGCCATGAAGGTATTGGCCTTTTTTAGAGCAGAGCAAAGCTGGATTTGAGAAGTTGATGTCTGCATCCCTCCTAACGCGCCTGTTGGAGGCCATTTAACAAGAACCAAAGAGGTAATTATCACCTGGAAAGGGACACAACCACCGGTAGAAATAAAAAATATGAGGGCAGAAAGCTCCTGAGAAATGCCATCAGACCCTACGTGGTTTCCTCTTCGGGCTTTCTTTAGCCCCTCTCATCTGGGTATTCTTCAAAGCAGAAGGCCCAGAGCAAACAGCCCTTGCTCGAGTTGTCTGTAGGGTTGCTGAGGTTTGAGATAATTGTGTTTTGTGGGATTAATTAGTGCGTAGGATCCTTAGACAGGGGTGATGAGGAGCTTTGCCGGGTTCAGCGCGGCCGTTGCAGGCAATGGGGTGTCCATCCGAGGGATGTAAAGCTCCAGCATCCCAAAGTGGTGCTTGTAGCCTTGTTCTGAGAGGGTCCCAGTGAGAGAAACCTCAGGGGCTTGAAAGGGCCTTGGTGAAACATGAGGTTATGTTCATCTGTGTATTTCTACAGAAACTGCCATCAAATCCCTGAGCAAATAACTGTTAGCTGAGAGAAATTCAAATACAACTTCCACCTTGGGTAATTCCTATTGTCTGGTTTTAAAATGAAGCAAATGCTTTTTAATCAGGGGTATCAATGGGAATCGCATCAACCCAAGGCTGCAGAGGGCGAATTTCCCAGTTTGCAGCTGGCTGATGCACTGGTGCCTCCTTGGCTCCTGCAGAGCCTTTTGGCCAAAGCCCCTCTCATGGGAAATATTGAAGCTGTTTTACCTAGAAACATGTTGAACAACAGGAATCCTGCAGCAATCAATGAATATATTGGTAGGACTGAGTCAAAGAGAGGCAGCCAGAAACACTTCAAATGCACCGGAGCGGGCAGGGCTGTCACGGCAGCTAAACAGTCTCCCTAAAATCAAGTTTTGGTTTATTTTGTGCACCTGTGATGGATAACGTTCACTGTTCCCTTCTTTTTCTGTCACATCTGCAGGTTTTGTTAGGAACTACCAGTCCCTGACAGCCGTCCCCTGGGAATCAATCTCTGCGGCCAAGGAGACGTTGTGATCTTCACCTTCCCTTCCCCCTATCGAGTGTGTTCAATGACCAGCATGACCAGTAATGTTTGATGAACAACCTGACCACCATCCTATAATGCATCCTCCAATCCTGAGGAGCTACAACGTCCTCTTTCACCCTCCTTTCCCCTTCCGCTCCTCGCTGAGCAGTTTTCTACCAGCTAGAGGTTGATGAGGAAGGCGCTGGAAATCGCTCATCACAGGGAAATACCATCCTGGCATAATAGAAGGGAATGGGAAAGGATTATCTTTTATTTCTTTTCTTTCTAATGTACTGATAACTGTGGAAGCTAGGGCTGGTAGTTGAATCACCTCTCTGCGACTCCGTGTTTAAATTATATTGTTATTATTTTCCATCAATGCTGTCCAAGACAGGGGAGGAGACTTTCAGTGTTACAAATGGAGTGAGACACCCAGGAGCCTCTGATGTTCGGTGGGAAAAGAGCATTTAAATGGTCCTTTGTGCCTTTGAAAACTTCTGTGTTAAGGCTAGCTTCGTGGTGGAAGGAGCCCTGGTGTGGTTTAGTCGCTGCTGCCTTTATTTGAAGAAGAAAATCCTTCTAAAGGCGACTTGATCGCGGTTTATCGCTGCCCATGCGGGGAGGATGTTTCTGATCATAGCAGACCCTTTAATCTGGCTGACAAAAGCATAGCAAGACCCAAGAGTTGGAACCTGAACGCAGCCAAGTTCAGGCCAGACGTGAAATTGATATTTTTAAACGGTCCGAGGTGTTAACCCAGGAAATAACTTGACAGATTCTCCATCACTAAGAGATATTGGTGGTGTCGGATGCAAGCACGGGGATAACGGCTCCAGCCTCTGTGCATTGCATTAATAATTCCAAAAATATGCTGGAGCATCGTGGAACCTGGGATGGGACCTGGATGTTCCTCATGGATGCGCTGCTCTTTTGGCTGTATTGGCTTATCCTAGGTAATTAGGATGTGTCCAACACAGCCCGTTATTGCTCTGTATGGTCAGTTAAAGTCGAGGTCCGGAGCTGTGCATCAAAAAGTTGCAGGCGTGACTTGAGGGTTACCCCTAGAAGAAGGAGCATTATGACCAGATTATTTATTTTTATGTTTCTATGTCCCTCTTGAACACCTGTGTGCTTTTTTGTTGCCCTAAAAAAGCAGTTAAACGTCTTTCGCAAATGCTGAAGTCCTCAAGTTGTGCCAGGGCAGGGGTAGGTTGGATATTGGGAAGAGTTATTGAAGGATGAGGTGGGGCTGAAACCTCTTAAACCCTTGACTTGTGATGGCTCTTTGCTGCTATTTCAGTGACACCCTTGTCCTTCAATAGGAACTTATCACTACACGAGATTTTAATTGAATTTGCATCAAGGTGACCATAGTGACTGGCTCAGCCTGTCCCAGCATTGCCACAAGGTTTTACTTATTTTGATTATTTTTTAAATTATGTTTATTACTTTCATTATGTTCATTTTATTTTTGTTAGTTTCTTTATTGTGTTCATTTATTTTTCTTTTCATAGCTACCAAAGCCTTAAATACTGCTTATCAGTGGGGAAGATTACAGGGTCTTTGGATGGAGAAACTCAAGCCAGGTACTGAAGGAGCAGCTGGGAGGTGAGGTTGGGGTGATAATGAAAAAAAAAAGAGGGGCAGAGGGACATTATAATCCTGAAAGGGAGCTCCTGACCTGCTCTGTGGAGCCGTGAAGCCACCGTCCCTCGCTGGCTGTGTGTTCAGGACAGAAATAAGTGGTGGAAACCCAAGGGGTCACATCAGAACTGGCCCCTGCTGCTCTCTCTGGCTCCATTTATCACGGCAGCGTTGGCAGGGGATCTCGGGCAGATGCTTAATTTCTGAGAGCAAAGGTCAGGGCAGCGGCTGGCTCCTGACATCCCAAAGGCCGTTGTCATCGTCCTTGGGGCCCTGGATGAGGTATTTGAGGACGGATTTCATTTTAACCACGTGGATACTCCCATTGAAACAGCTGAGAACCATGGGCTTCAAGTTAGGGGCAGTAAGTCAGTGCTACTGCAGCTTATTCTTTCTCTTAATATTTCATATTTTTCTCAAATATTCAACAAATTCAATTTCTTTAAGTGCAACGAAGAAGTAACGTTTGGCTCTTTTTTCTGTTTTTCTTTGCATATTATTTGCTTCAGATGTTTCTATCGCTCTGGGTTTTTTTGGCGTAGCCGTACAGAATTGTCAGTGTCTATCAATGCAGTTTTGTGTGGCTGAAATGTACAGGAGCAAGGCTCTGGTCCCTCCTCAGGTTCACATCTTTAAATTCGCGAGGAGGAGCAAATCCCCCAAGGAGCAGCGCAGGATCACCACGAGGTCCTTGGTGCACGATGGCCTCGGGCTGTTTGCTGTCGCAGATGTATCTGGACAAGCGCAGGCTGGCAGCTGGCTCTCAGCGGGCCCTGCAGCAGCGAGGAGGGGGAGAAACCATTTGCAGGTCCTCAAATTGCTCATTTTGAAAGACAGAGAGGCACGATAGGTCATTGAGCGGCTGCAGGAGGAGGCATTTATTTTGGGGGTTGATCAAGGCTGTGTTTCATATTTCCAGCATTAAGATTGGTGGATGGGGGGAGAAGGTGGATGTTGGTCACCCTAAGGCTTTGTGGGTGTTTGCGGGGTCAGGGCCCACATTTTGGTGGTGTTAAAAAGGATGGGGAATGGATTTCCTAAAGCATGAGGAGCCCTGTGATCCTGAGCTGTAAAATGGACAATTTTGGCTTATCTTCCTGTAGCTGAGCAGCTCGGTTCAGTAAAGGCACCTTCAAGACCACAGAGGGGTCCCGTGGAAGGAATAATCCTGCTGTCACACTCAGTGCACGGTGTCAAGACGTGACATTTTTGGGGTGTTACAGGTGCGGTGTCTTTCCTCCTCTCAGAGGTTTGAGTCCCGGCGGCGTCTTCTAAACCCCCTCAACCTCTCAGAGTTAGAGTCGTCTTCTAAACCCCCTCAACCTCTCAGAGTTTTTGGGTTGAGCAGAGGTTGGTATTTCATGAAACCCATGTCCTTGGTGTTGTGCCAAGGCACATCGTTAGTTGTGTTTGCCTGACAGACGATTCTCCCCAGGCTTTTATTAATAATAATAACTTTGCGCTACTGATATCTTTCATCCAAGGATATGCAAATATTAATTGACGGAGAAACTCCCTGCACTCAACTCAATGGCATTTCTCTGTTTGTTTTTAGTGCAACGCAATAACTTCTGAATGTCACATCTCCTCAGCACGAAACTTTGGGGGAATGTTCCCGTCCATCAGTGAGCAGAGAAGAATTGGCCTGGAAATGCCAAAATGGAGAGGACAAAGAGGGAATGGAGCTCCTGGAGTAACGAAGGAAGAGGAACAAGGGTAGAGAGCACAAAAAGATTGAAGATTTAATGGCAAATCAGTGGCAGCATTGGGTACAGAAGCAAGACTTTTGTCATTTAGGACCCCATGTTTTGAGCACAGCACCCCGGGCTCACAGCTGGAACGAGCTGGCGTGGTACACGAATCCATGGCAATTAATGCGAGCTGCAGATCTCGCCTTGGGTATCTTGATTGGAATCTACACTGGTAATTATTCATGCTCGCCATTTGTATTTTGGGACTAATTAACTATTCTAGGTTCCTATAAAGAATATTGTCAACTATTTAATGGCTCATTGGGTTTAGCAGGATTTCTAGCTTCTCTTTCACAATTTCAACAGCATAGTTATTGTGATTTGTGACTTGGAGTAGCAGCCAGCGAGCTGAGAGCAGATCATGCCTATGACGACGTTAGCTCTGCCCTTTGACAAATAGGTTTTA
Source organism: Mesitornis unicolor (assembly GCF_000695765.1). Classification (NCBI taxonomy): domain Eukaryota; kingdom Metazoa; phylum Chordata; class Aves; order Mesitornithiformes; family Mesitornithidae; genus Mesitornis; species Mesitornis unicolor. The sequence continues at coordinate 69,239 of NW_010188842.1, forward strand.
ATTGGCTTTACACGGGTTCCACTTGATGATACGATGATCCGAAGATAAGGTGTGATAGTGGAGTTTATCTCAAAACATATAAAAGTAATGCCTTGGTGTTAATGCATGTGCCACGGATGGTTTTCAACTTCAGAGAGTGGGGATTAATATTTAAAATTAATTCCAGTAGGTGTTAATCCACTTCATTTTCCTTCATAAAGGTGCTCGAGCCAAGGTCTTCAGCCTAATTTTGTTCTTCTACTTTACATTTCTGACCAGCTCAGTGCGTTGGCTGTTGAATACTTCTGAAAATGTCTGATTTCCCTGTTGTGAACATGGAGTCCAAATCTGGGGTTTAACGGTGCAAGGGTTTAAACTTTGCAACTAATTTTGGTTGCAAGGCTTGTGAAAACGTGGCCTGGAGTACAATTGTTATCTGCCTGAAGAATTCAACTTTAATTTAGTATTTCAAGAGCTGGTGAGCAAAGATTTCAATCTCCTTTCACGTGGAGCAGACGCAGGATGGTGACCACTTTAGGCTGCTTTCAGGCTGAAAACAATGGAGCCCAATTCCCCATGGGGCAAAGTCCTGTCTCAAACTCCCTGAATCATCCACTCACCTCAACAGGGGGAGGAAACAGAGCCCTGTTTAAAGAAAAACTTTAAAAAAATTAAATAATTCAGCATCATCGGTGTGTGAACAGCATTCAAATGAGACTTTATGGAAGACAGATTTGAGCGAAAACAACCAAACCAATCTCCCAGAGTAGTTCTTTGGCAATTGCTAAATCTTTAGCAACCTTCTCTCATGCCAAACAGTGATGCAAATTTACAAATTCCTAAGCAAAAGGTGGCACTTGAAGGTCTGGAGGCCACCGTGATGTGACCCAGCTCATAGGCATTTCCCCTATTGCACAGTTAGCACCTGGCACCTATGAGATAGAAAGAAACAAATGTAACGGGAATATTTTCATTATTTGGCTCTGCTGGTGGAGGAGGGCAGTGTATTTGACTGAAAAGGCAGGGAGAGATGTTCTTGATCACGTCTTAGGTTGATATTCGGCACAGAGGTCGTGCAACACTGAAATGGTTGATTTTGAACTAGGATTAACTTTTGGCTTTGTGCTCTCTCCTATACCCGCAATAACAGCATCGTCGTGTCCCACCAGCGCCCTGAAACACCAGAGGGCTTCAAATAACAGAACAAGTAACAGGAACAGGCAGGTTTCAGGTTTACTTCTATTTATTTTCCCTGTTTTGCTCTCTTTTTTTTCCCCTTAATTTCACCTTCGTTCCTTGCTGCCTGTTGTGAAAATACCAGGTTGGATCTTGAGCTGATGGGAGTCACTGCAGCAGCATTGGCTTTGGTGGGAGCTGCACCGACACCGCTGACTTTATTTTGCACCACCGCAGGATGCAGGAATGGTCATTCCCCAAGATACTGAAATCTAGACCTGTTCCCCCAAAATATTGTAATCCAGACCTCTTCCCCCAGAATACTGAAATCCAGACTGGTTTCCCTAAATATTGAAATCCAGACCTCTTCCCCCTAAATATTGAAATCCAGACCAGTTCCCCTAATATTGAAATCCAGACCTCTTCCCCCTAAATATTAAAATCCAGACCAGTTCCCCTAAATATTAAAATCCAGACCAGTTCCCCTAAATGTTGAAATCCAGACCGGTTTCCTCAAAATATTGAAAAGCCTCTTCATCCCAGAGACCTTTATAGGTGATCTGGGGGCAGAACACCTCTTCCAGTTGGCCAGAATTGACCCTTAGTGTCTCTTTTTCACTTCTTTTCCATTTGCTTTGTGTGTGAGGGGTCCCAGACTCAAACTGACTCACAGAAAAAAGAAAATCAATAATTTTGGCCGAGTGATGGCTTATGTATGAAGTAAGCCTTTCCATTTTGGCTTCATCAATGTGTCTCAGTGCGCGTATGCTCTAAAATATCAACCACCATCATTAGATAATCTCAGCTATCGCACGTGGGGGTTGCGTTCTCCTCCTTCCCCCTGCCCCAGGTGTGCAGTTTGGCTCTGATAACGCAGGAATCAGGAGTTTTTACAGCACAGTGAGGTGTTTTCTGGTTGGATTCGATGGACATCGCAGAGCAGAGAGGAGGAAATGCAATCCACCTCATGTGAAATGAACTCGGTCATCTGCAGTTTATTGAGTGAGGGGGAACACAAAGCAAATCCACAGATGCCAAAAGCAGCCTACGAGGGATTGTCCCATTTCTTTTTGCATTTGTTGCCTCGATTAAAGCGATTTTTAACTGATTCCCCTCTTAATTTAATATGACAAAATATAATTCAGTCCAATTGTCCTCCTGAAATCCCCCCTGCCAAAGTTTGTGCTTGGCCAAATTTGCTGGAAATGGGGTGGTGATGGGGAGGGACTTTGCTGCGTGTCAATAATCTCTTTATTGTGACAAGACAAATCCTACCCCATTAAATTCAGTGGTGGATCCCTACTGGTTTGGATGGCTGGTGAAATACCCCTGTGGTGATTGAGTTATTTCTTCTGAGATTTAAGAACAGGTCCTTTGAGTGATATTTTTCTGCCTATGAGCTTATTGTGCCGGTCTGCAAATCAGCTTTTGGCAAGCAAAAGGACTGGTAATTTTGGTGGTAAAGTTTAATCCCATCTGAAAGGGTGTTTTTTCTCTCGCTGTGGCTGTTCTTTGAACTCGAGCGCAGAATAGAAATGAGTAAAGGAATCGAATGTACAATAAAAACGAAGATCATGAAGCTATCTTTCTGAAGCAGGACAAGATTATTTAGGAAAAGGGGCTTTTTTCCTTCGCTAAGGCCATTGTTGGTATATCAAATCTAATATCCTGAAATGAGAAGTCTTTAAAAGTTGAAATAGAGGAGTAATGAATTAAGAGCCACCAGACGTTGTTGGTTTAATATTACGTTTTAAAGAGCTGGATTTAAGTGTGAGATAATTGAACTAAGACACCGTTGGTAATTTTTCCTGCATTAATTTTAGAGCCGGATCTGAAACCGGGAGTGAATTGGTGCATCTGAAGATTGGTGTTAGCAAAGGATCTGGGCGTCCACATTCGAGTACGGGACCAGATCAGCATTGGAGGCTCTGCTCTGTCCCCCTGCAACCCCCAAAGCCAACACAGGAGGCTTAATTAATGCTTAATTAGAAGCTGAGACAGGAAAGGAAATTAAATTAATGTCCTAATTAATGCTTCGGGTTTAGTCCAAATAGGAAGCTTAATGATTCTCCTTCCCTGCTTACCTCTGAGCAGTGATGAATTTTGGCTCGTTTGGCCCCAATCCTGGAAAGCATCCTCATTAAAACATGCATTGGATCCCCCTCTTAATTCCGTCCCCGCCGTGGTTAATTGGAGCTCTGGATGGAGTTAAGCGTTTGATGAAATAAGGTGGAGCCATTGGGAGAATTTTGCATAATGGTCCCCAATTTGCTGAGCTGATTTGACTCTTTAAAACCTTCATTTACCATCCCCTATTAAACTGAATGGCATCAGTCAGTGCCGCAGTGTGTCTTTTTTAGTGGTGTTTTAGTGGTATTTTTGTAAACGTCACTTGGTTATGATCAAGCAGAACCAAAAGCAAGTTTTCTGTGAAGGAAAACGAGAGCAGGAGAAATATTGGAAATACTGGGAGGATGGAGACCGCGCGTTCACCCCATCAAGGTTCATTTCTTTGAAGATATCTTAGTTTACTCGGGACAAAGACTTCCAGTTGACAGCACATGGAGTACAGTAGTGATGAACTGGAAATGCTCAGGTGTTTAGGATGCTCCATGCACCAACGGCGTTGGTTTTGGGGCAAGAGAGTGCGATTCTGCGCCTGGCCAGGGCACTCAGATAGCAGGATATATCGGTAGAGGAATGGCTGAAAGGTCTGTTATTGCCATCGAGGGCTGTATTTTTCTTTATCAAGGGCTTCTTAAAGAAGGTGGAGGATGAAATGCAGGAGAATTCCTCTGATATTGCCCTGTGACCGTCCACGCTGTGAATCGATGGACTCAGCACAAGCAGCATTAGCATCAGTGCTGCAATGCACACTTGATCCGTCCTGCAGAGGAGCAAGCGAAATTGTTTCCCTGGCTTCCTACTCCTAAAAGATCTTCTCTTTTTTGTCCTAGATTAGGCAAGCTGAATTGATTGTAGCCTCTTCCAGGATTTACACGCATCGCTTCAGCCGTACCAGTTAAGTGCTCAGGTAGAAAGTCACCATTTGTAGGTACTTCAATGGCATTGAACCCCCCCAGCAGCTCAGAGTTGGGTGGAAATGCTCATGAGGTCATGGGAGGGAGAAAAAGAGGTGTGTTTTTAAAAAAAATATATTAAATTATAGCTCTTTCTTCTACGATTTGCCTTCTGGGTTGAGCCCTATGCAGTTTTATTCAGACTCCCCTGAGGTTTTTCTCTGTGACCACGAATGTGGGAAGACAAACAGGCATAAAAAGCCGAGGTGCTCACCTAACCGCGTGGTTCCTGCAGACTGGCTTTGAAAAAATGAACGATGTTTGAATAATTATTAAGGAAAAATGTCCTGAGCCTGAGAAATCATCACAATAGGTGGCACTGAGTCTCTTTGAATAAGATTCCTGTTGAAATCAATGAGGAATTGCGAGTGGCGCTGCTCCGGCTTTATTGATCAGTGACTGATGGATGACTCGAGGGGTTTTCGGCAGCGTTAGCTCTCTTTTTATATATGAGGTTTTCTCTTGCCAGTCACTTTCTCATCCCTTTTAGCTTTAAAAGCAAATTGTTCCTGGGTTGAAGAGTGTGGACTCACGTTGTATGAACCAATCTGCTACAAGGTCTTGTGTGGACCCCACTTTGGGAGAATGAAAATAAAATTAGAGAGCATAAAAACGCTGTGATCAGGGGTGAATTTTCCTTTCCAGAAACCCTCCCTGTCCTCCCCAGCGTTCACACACAAAAAGAAAGTTCCTCTAAACCAGTTCAGGTTGTGCATCACATGGGACGGCTGCTTTTTCATCCAAAAAGAGCTGTGCATCCAGAAAATGAGCGCATCGGGAGCGTGCGTGGATTCGGCATCAGGACAGGGGGAAAAGGTACAATTGAGAACCCAGCTCACGATGTGTGGATGTCTGCGACGCAGGAGCATTTCTCATCCGGATACTCCGGCCCGCAATGTTAAACGTGTTTTTTATTAGCAGCTCCTCCATTGTGCGCAGCGAGAGATGAGTCAGTGCCCTTCAGAGCAATGCTGGGGATCGATAGACCCCTGCGAGTTAGATAATGAGCTAAAATAGGGATGGCTACAAAGGCCGGGGAATGGTGATGGGGGCTGATGGGGCAGTGGGAAGATCCAGTGCAAACAGCACTTCCTAGAACCTTCTCTGAGCCCCAAACACTGGTGACAGTTCAGCATCTTGTGCACCTTGATAACCCCTGCGCTCCGTAAAAATCTGAAAACCTATTAAATTAGAATAAATTCAGCCTTTGTGTCAGCTCTCCAGTAGGCTCACGGTTGTCTGAGATGTTCTTTTCCCTCTCCAAATGTTGCGTGAGCCTCCAAATCGTTATTACCGCTGTCCATTTTATCTAACGAACCTCGCTAGCTTCTGAAAATCATTAGTTGATGAGCTCCCTACAACTGCATTAGCTGCTGGATGCGAGCTTCCAGAACAGGCTCGTATATAGCAGTGAAGTTTGCATCGGGGGTTTTGGCTCTTGTTTCTCTAAACAGAGAGGATGGCCTCGGGCAGAGCCCAAAACTGCAGCTGGAACCAATCGTCAACAAAATAAATTCATTCTCTTGGCGCTCCGGGCTCCTCAACGCCAGGTGCTGAACTCCCTGTGCCCCCCAGGCTCCCGCTCCGCACCGGGAAGGGAAACAAGAGTCGTAAAATAGGAGTAGGCATGGTGTGAGGCCAAGTGGAGTCCCCGGTGTAACTCAGCGGTGGAGAGAGGCAAAGGTAGGAGCCAAAATTGACGGCTGGAGGTTGTGCGCTGGCCTAATCCAGTGGATCACATTCAAATCACTGAGCTGAACTGAAAAATAATAATAAATCTGACATAGGTATTTATGTAGCCGTGTGTATTTATGTAGCCATTATCCACTGCTTCTGTGTGCTTTTCCTCCAAAAAACTTCTGATGGAGGCAGAAGTTTTTATCCCTGTGCTGGAGAGGAGAGAGGCCGATGACAGGGACACGTTTATGGATAATCCAAAGACGTTCCCAGATTGACAGGGGAAGCTCTTGGCTTGGCAGGAACCAAAGCTGAGCTCCTTGCAGTCCCAGGCTCGTACATTAATCATCAGGACGTAGTTATGAGACGTTTCATGGGTCATATTGGTATAAATATGTAAAAACACCAGCTCTAGACCAGAGAAAGGACATTTTCTGTATGCAATTACTCTGGTAATGGGAGACTTACAGGATATCAACTCCAGATATTTTCATTTTGCAAATGTTTTGATAGGACAGCTGTGGTTTTTGAGTTGCTTTTGTTAAAGGTAAGGGTTTGTCTGGATAAAGGGGAGATCTTGGGGGCAAAGGCACCACTTTGAACATCTCCTCCTCCCCACAGGTCGTTTCAGGGATGCTGAAGTGAACGGAGCATCTCTCACCAGCAAGACCAGTGCGCTGGGGGTGAGCAGGAGCAGTGGGGCGCTGGTGACGGGTCGGAAGGGAAGGACACGCTGTGGGTTTGTGACACTCCCAGGCATCCTCACGGTTGATCGCGCTCGATGGAGCCATTCCCAACACATCCCTTTCTGCATGGATAAACTCAACCGGGCAGAGAGGAAAAGGCCAGAAAGGGCTTTTGCTTCCTTAACGAAGTAGCTATGGCGATGCCGAGCGAAAATAAATAAGCGCCTTGACTACCTTTGTTATCAAAGGGCAGAAAAACACAATAATTAATTATATTTTACTTATCCCCTCGTTGCCTTGGGTGAGTAAGAGGTAATTACTGCGCCGGCTGTGATGTATGTCTGTATATATCTGGCTGACAGGTCTACTTAATGCTCGAGGTCTTTGACCTCCAGCCAGCTGATATTGATTTAGATTTTCTGTAGATCAGATCCTCTTCCTGGAAAAAAAATCTGCAGATTAAAATAGTGACTTTAAAAAATTACCCAAGGTTTACAGGAGTGTGAATGTGAGAGGAGAATTCAGCCCCCAAAGGCCTGTCTTGGAACAGAGAGAGCAAAGCCCACGATTTCTTCATCTTTTGCTTAAAATGAGTCAGAAACCCTGCTGTATTTTTATTTTTTTTTTAAATTCCTGATGCTGCCGGCGCTGAATTGGGCAGCATCTCTCATGCAGCTTGTTTCATGGAAACAGGATCCGTGCTCAGATGCTCCCCCTGCCCTGTACCTTGCTTTTGAGCAGAAATTTCCAGGAAGATGTCTATTTTCACATAAAATATTAGTGGTTTTGTCAGTGAGTGCCACTGGTTTGGCCAATCCCTCCCTAATATGCGGAGGGCAACAGCGACCTTGCATAGAGGCCACCTTTTTCCCAGGAATTTTAAATTCCCCCATTCATCATCAAGGATCAGGGCAAGTGAATCCAGATTAATCCAGAGCAACTGTGCCAAGGTCTCTGCAGGTTTACAGGAGCTGGTGGGGGAGCCGGGTTTGGTCCAGAAGAGGCGTTTTTGTGTAGACAGAACCAGTCTCTGCCGCAGAGTAAGCTCAATATAAATGTTGGTTTTCTTTTGGAACAGAAACTTCATTTTATTTAGGGGAAAAAAAAGAGATGAGGTTTGCAAATTCTGCTTTTAGCTGCTTTGGTGTAAACTGGGAGTAACTCATTGACTTTCAAATCCTGGCTCGTTGAGAAATATTCGTAACCTTATTTCTGGGCATTAAAGGCCAACTCTTCTGTCCTCGGATGAAATGCAAATCCAGACCAAGAGGGATTTTTGCAGAACCCAAAGGACGTTGGGAACCCAAATCCCATTGACACCCAGTAGAGTTTAGGCACGTCAACTTCCTTTACTTCTGTGAAAATCCCTATCTATGATTTTTTAATTTTTTTTTGAGAGTGCTGGCAGTTCCTTTAACTTCCTGCACATCTTTTAGAGCGCGCTTTATATGATTGAGCGCTGAAGAGCTGTCATAAACCTTTTCATTTAGCAGCATCCCCAGACAGACAACTGGAGGAGGTTGCAATAACAGAGGAGGACGCGGAACGGAGGATTTGCTGTTCTGCCTCCAAACATTGCTCCCCAGACCCCATGTCCCGCTCCCAGAAATGGAAAACGTCTTCATTATTCAGGCGAAGAAGGATGCTCTTCGGTAACTTGTTGGGTAATTATGTTGTGCTTAGCCTTAAGTAGGTTTCTCCCTGGTTTATGTAAGTTAGTTTTTCGCTGGTTTAAGTTGGTTTTTCACTGGTTCATGTAGGTTTTTCACTGGTTTATGTGGGTTTTTCACTGGTTTATGTAGGTCTTTTGCTGGTTTAAGTAGGTCTTTCACTGGTTTAATCAAGTTTTTCACTGGTTTAATCAAGTTTTTCACTGGTTTAATCAAGTTTTTCTCTGGTTTATGTAAGGTTTTCACTGATTTGTGTGGCTTACTGCTGGTTTATGTAGGGTTTTCGCTGGTTAATGTGGGGTTTTTTTACTGGTTTATGTAGATTTTTCACTGGTTTAAGTTGTTTTTTTACTGGTTTAAGTTGGTGTTTTTATTGGTTCATGTAGGGTTTTGGCTGGTTTATGTAGGGTTTTTTCTGTTTTTTGTAGGGTTTTCACTGGTTTGTGTAGGGTTTTCACTAGTTTATGTAGGGTTTTCCCTGGTTTTTGTAGGGTTTTCACTGGTTTATGTAGGGTTTTCTCTGGTTTTTATAGGGTTTTCGCTGGTTTAAGTTGGTTTCTCACTGGTTCAAGTAGGTTTTTCACTGGTTTATGTAGGTTTTTCACTGGTTTCTGTGCCTTTGAGTCAGCTGAAATGTTCACGTGCCTTGAGATCCACAAGTCGTTTTTAGGGAGGGCATGGAGACCTGCTGTCATGGAAGAGCAGGACAAGATGGGCTCAATGGATGGCTGGACTTGATGATCTTCAAGGTCTTTTCCAACCAAATGACTCAGTTAAAATGTCCCCTCATGCCTCTAAACCTAACCAGACCACACAAAACAGGGTTCATATTGCAAACTTCAGCTGGTAAAGAGCTGATGGGCAGAGATCCCAACCTTGGAGCTTCATTCTCAGACCTCATCGCCCTCTATGGCCTTTGGGACCAGTCGCTTGGAAAACACAAAAGGATCTGTTGTTTGGAAAGAGGAGAAGGCCTAGAGACCCCATCCCTGGTGATGGGACATCCTCATCTAGACTGGGTTGCTCAGAGCCCCGGGGTCCAACGGGGCTCTGAGCAACCCGCTCTAGATGAGGATGTCCCCATTCACTGCATGGGGTTGGACCAGATGGGCCTCTAAAGGTCCCTTCCAACCCAAACCATCCTGTGATGAAATCTGGGCTTTTCATGGCCATGACATTGTCTATCACATCTCAAATCGTCCTGGCAAACCAAACTGGCACAGTTATGTGTTAAAAACACCCGAATAAAAGGGCCGCGATGCTGAGGTGTCGCTGATCCTGTGTGGTGTCGGTCCCTCCTCCGGGTGGGATCGTTCTGCTCCAAGGGTGTGAGAAGTCACACCATGGTTGGAGCTTTCCAAGGGTGAAAACTGCCTTTTTTTCCCTGTTCCTGCATTTAGCTCGCACCTGTCAAAGGAGATTAGAAAGGGGGAAGATGACATGAAGTTAAGAAGAGGATTTCTAGTGGCCAGAGACAGCGATAAAGCCACTGTGCTGCTGTGTCGGGCTGCTTTCTGCATCACAGGCCTGCCTTATTAGTGAAGAAAAAAGGAAAACCAAACCAACAGCAGTCATAAAATTGTATAGGTTCTGCTGCAGGCTACTGCAGGTATTCTTTCCTGCAAAGAAAATGAGTATATTTCAAGTAAATTGATATTGAAAGTGACATGCTATTTTTCAGCTGCCTCATGTAGGATGCTCTGAGCCGAGCTGGGATGAAGATGGGGAATGCTCGCTGCTTCCTCGCAGCATCTCAAATTCAGCATCAGGGGTGAAAACCTGGCCAAACCCTTCGCACCCATTTTATTGTGTTGGAGATCAGCAGAAGCAGAGCTAGAGAGGTTTGGTGCTGCATTGGAACCTGTAAGATATTGTAGGATAGGGTAGAACATGATATGATTATAATATTATATAATGTAATATAATATGTTTATATTATATTAT
>NW_010188843.1:0-33961 GCF_000695765.1 Mesitornis unicolor
GCACCGGGTTGTTGTTTTCCAAGTGCAGGACAATATTATTTATTATTTTTATTATTTAAATAATTTAAATAATTTATTAATTATTATATTGCCAAGTGATGGGCAATAATATACTAATAATCAACAACCTTTCCAATGCCAAGGTCTCTTCTTCCATCTGTTGGGTTTTCAAGAGCCCATCGCATGGTGAAGAAACCCCTGCACAGGTACATCCCCATCTTTGCCTTCTTCCCCCAAGAAAAATGAAGCAAGTGAATGGACATAAAAGAATTTGAGATTTCTGCAGAAAAGCATATTCAGGGTGGAGTTTGCTCCTCTAATCCAGTGCTGCTTGCCAAGAAGTTACAGAAAACAAAATGACAGCTTGAAAACCCGGAGGATTGTGTAGGCTTGACCTGTTGTTTTGAACTTTTTCTGCGTGCCGGGGGATCGTTGTGGAAACGGCTTTATTGTACTGATACTACATTTTAAGGGATCCGTAAAAACACAGCTCCAGCTGCATTGTTTTACATCGAGTGCCCTCTTGCTGTAGAGGATTTGGGTCATTTTAGAGGAGGCTGGGGGGAGACCTTGTCCCCTCTACAACTCCCTGAAAGAATGGGGTAGAGAGGTGGGGGTTGGTCTCTTCTCCCATGTAACCAGTGACAGGACAAGGAGAAATGGCCTCCAGTTGCACCAGGGCAGGGTTAGATTGGATATGAGGAAAAATTTCTTTACTGAAAGAGAAAGCCAGGCACTGGAAGGGGCTGCCCAGGGAGATGGTGGAGTCCCCATCCCTGGAGGGGTTCAAAAAACGTGTAGACGTGGTATTTTGGGACATGGTTTAGTGGCCATGGTGGGGTTGGGTTGATGTTGGACTTGATGATATTTGAGGTCTTTTCCAACCTTCATGATTCTGTGATTTCACAAATTTAGGTGGGATTGCACAGGACAATAATCCCAAAGGGATTCTTGGGTTAATACCTCTGGGTCTGCTTATTCTCCATCACTCTGGGCTGGTAGAAACCTAAATTCTACCTGGCCTGGAGCTGCTTTGCATTTTCTGAAGCACAACTGAGAATAAGGAAGGTATCACGGCATAATGATAAATGTTTGCAAAATACATTAAAGATAAAACACGTGGTTGTTAATAACGAGTGGCGCTGCTCTGTTTTATCCTCTTACCTTGACAGCAGCTAATGGACAGGAGGTCGTAAGAAGGAATTTCTTTTTATTTTTAGTAGTCTTAAGACTCTTTTAAAGCCTTCACCCCGATGTGCTGTGGGAGTAATGAATCATACCCTCGGCGTGCTGTTGGGATTCAGCACCACGCCGCGTTTTCGGGTGCGAGGAGGTGAATATTGTTCTGTGGATGAGTTTCCTTGTTAGTGTGGGTTTTTTTAAAAGGCTCCATTGAAGTGTCTTGCCATAAAATTATGCTTTGATCATAGCCATTTGCTGTTAATGAATCCAGATGGGTTAGAGGCAACCGGATTGTACCTCTCTGATAATACGTGCGCTGCCTTTCATTTTCTCACACCGACTTTCAGAAGATCCTGCGCTGGCCCAGCTAACGAATCCAACTGTATTAACGTGGCCTAATGCATCCTAATACACAGCGTCCCCAGAGACACATGCAGATGTGTCAGGATTGCTTTGGAAAAGGTTAAAATGTTACAGAAAAATAGCCATTACGTATCTGGGACTGTCTCTTTTCATATGGAAATCAGCTTTTTTCTTTCCTTCTTTTTTAAATCATGCAAGTAGCTTCATATTTCCTTTAAATCAAAAGATCTTACTCTAAAATCAAGGCATTGGCAGAGGCTTAACTGTGATTTTCATGTTGTTGTAGAGAGGAGAAAGTAAATGGGAGAAACTGTGTAGAAACCAGCAATACCTCCTCTTTTAACATACAGCCTTTGGAGTTTTAGGTTGTTGTTTGCTCAAGTGTTGAGTTACAAAAAGAAATAGAAATGGGGTGGAATGAGCCCAGGTTTGAGTCCTCCTTGTTTGGCTTCACATCCAACCCATGAAGTTTGCTCTCACACAAGGGTGTCTGGAAGGACGAATCCTTCCCCTTGAAAGCTAAGAGAGATCAGTTCATAGCATGGGTTGAAAATCCCACCCACCTCTCACCGGTGAATTACCAGTGGAAAAGGAAAAGTAGGATTATCCATGCAAAGAGGAGAAAAATTCCTTTTGTTACCAGGTTGCTACATGAGTTAGGAAAGACTTCATTATTATTATTACTACTACTATTACTACTACTACTACTGCTACTACTACTACTACTAGTAGTAGTAGTAGTAATTGTAGTAGCAGTACTACTACTAGTAGCAGTACTAGTACTAGTAGTAGTACTAATAATATTATTATTTTTAATATTCTCTATGTATAAATGTTGTCTTTAATGCCTCACCCTTAAGGATCAGGATCAGGAAACAGACTTGGGTTTGGGTTGAAACTGCACAGCAACTTCTGTGTTTTCTATTTGTGCTGTCAGAGATGTTCTCATGGCTCATGTCAGAAGGTCGGAGAGTCGCCTTTTCCTCTGCTGACAGACATGCACTGGCCATGTGAGCATCTTTAAGGCATCTGGGTGCAAAGTGAAACATCTTCACTGAACCCCCTTGCACCGACTGTGGTCCTTGGTGCTTCTTAACCAGCCCAAATGCCATGAAGTTGGGACTATTCCCCACCTCCAGCCTGGTGAATCTGGTGTATCTGATTTCTCCAAATTAGAAGAAAATTGCTGGTGAGGCCCTGGCCCAGGTTGCCCAGAGAAGCTGTGGGTGCCCCCTCCTTGGCACTGCCCAAGGCCAGGTTGGACGGGGCTTGGAGCAGCCTGGGCTGGTGGAGGTGGCCCTGCCCATGGGGGTTGGACTGGGGGGGCTTTGAGGTCCCTTCCAACCCAAACCATGCTGTGATTCTCTGAAATTACTGGGTGATTTTCCAACCCTATTTATCAGCCCATCATACGTTTGGGTGATGTTTTAATCCTGCAGGTAATGAGCTGTGCTCGGAGCCCATCGGTATGAAAACTGTGTCTGTGTCTGCTGCAGCCTCTCGATGCAGTTGTCTGCTTCATTTGCTTGCGATGACTCCAGGTTTCAAGTCCTTTAGGGTTGTTTGTTCTCCTCTGTGTGCATCAAGCCCAGAGTGGGATTGAATATTTATTAAAATAGGAGAAGTGGCATAAACAAGAGCATCTGAGAGGTAGCTACACCAGACCATGTTTTTGTCTGGACAAAATAATCCCAAATTGTTGCTAATTACAATATGAAAGATCAGATAATTCCTGTGATTTGCTTAAGAGGAAGCTTAATAAGATACCAGAGCAACCAAAGAGAAGTGGGGCTTATTTTTTGTCCAAGTACAGTTGTGAGCCAAGGACGTATCAGGAACGGCCCAGCCAGTGACTAAGCCTTCAGTGAAACCCCCACGTCCTCAGTTGTCATCTGTGCTCGGAATGAGGATGAGGTTTGCAGATGCTTTTTTACCAAACCAGGGACAGGTAGCGGAGCAGAATCAATTCCTGTCACTCAGAGCTTGCTCTGAAGGAGCAGGATTATGGATCCGGGCGATGCCGCCACGCTTCAATCTGGAAATCGATAGCGGGACGGAAGTTGGGCTTGTGGGGATGTGGCAGAGATGATGATTTGGGGATTGATGAGATTTTTCAAACAACTGAGTCACTAACTCCTCTTCACGTCCTGATTAACCAGAGAAAGGGGTAAATTCAGCTTTGATGCAACTCTCTCAAAGTCTCTGTGGTTCCCCCTTATAATTTGAATCCAGAATTTCTCAAATGAACCAGAGTTCCCAAATGCTGCAGTCTCCTCCTTTGCTTTCCACATAGCTCAGGAGTAACCGTTCATTCAACTGAGTCTAATATTAAGTCAATTTATATCCACCTGGGACTTTGATAACTTTCCTTCTGTATTGTTTGTAGCAGCCAAATTAAATACAGCATGAAATGTTATAAATACAAACTGCACCACGTCATCTTGGGGTGCCTCAGAAATCCCAAAATTCATATGGGGCTGTTTAAATCTCAGGTGTTAGCAAATATATGATGCCTCTTTCTCAAACACTCAGGGTTTGCAAGTCCAAGCAGAGCTCAGCGAAGCTGTGTATGCCTGGTTCCTCTAAAAATTTATCACACTTTTACATGTTGAGGTTTCACCTAGTGAAGGAAAGACTTGGTGAACTCCACTGGTCTTGACTCACTGGCTCAGAAATCCCAACTTTAAGACCTAAGAGTCAAATTCCTCTTCATCTCTTGCGTGGTTTCCTCTTTTTCCTCACTTGCTCTGTTTTACGTCACTCAGCGGCATGGGCTGCTCCAGCATCTGCTCAGCGTCAGGAAGCATCAGCTGTGCAGTTGCATCTGTGATGCTAATTAGCAAAACATGAGAAGATTGAAATGAAGATCTACGCTGAACCTCTATTCCTACTTGTGCTTTTCTTTCTTTTCCAGAGCACGGTAATCGTGGAGAAGACCGTTCAGGACCTGATGAACCTGATGCACGACTTGAGCGCCTATTCGGATCAGTTCCTCAACATGGTGTGTGTGAAACTCCAGGAGTACAAGGACACCTGCACCCTTGCCTACAGGTACAGGAAGGCTTAGAAACCAGTGTGGGCTGGAGATGTTGCTCTTGGGCTTTTGCTATTTTGCCATGAGTAGGAAGGAGTTACTTCTAGAAATCATCTGTGCTGGGATGGTCAAAGGTATTTCTTTCTTGGTGGGGAAAAAATACGAAATATTGATCATTGGTATATGAAAAGTCTTGGTTTCCCAGTGGCCTTGTCCACATCACACTGGTTTAGGCTCTAAAAGTGGATGACGGTGGTAGTAGAGCTTAGCAACAACTTGGCTTTTCTCTTAAACAGACAAAAGGTGATCTCAGGATTGGAGATGGAAAGTATAAGGCATCATCTTTAACATAAGTAGCTGTGTAGAACTGTTAGTTTCCTGTAAAGCAAGTCAGGTCCTACCATTTGAGTGTTCCCAAGAGATTCAGCAATATATTAGTTATTTATTTGAGTATTCAGATTGCATGGCAAGGTAGGAAGTAGTAACCACAACACACCAAATAAATACACACACACGTTGGATTTTGTGACACTTTCCCAACACCTTTCTGCAAACTTATTCTTTCAGGGAATCATTAACTGCTCTGTATTGCGTTGTCTTTATTTATCACTGTTTTGGGGTGATCTGCAATCTGATTCCCCAACCACGACATGGAAGCTGAATGCAGCATGATCCCATTGGGCATGGGGTTTTCACACTGGGATGTGGGGTTTGAATCCTTTGAGTATTTACTTTATCAGAGATTTCCCAGCTAACCATCAATAAAAGTGACTTATTCTGCATACATCCCAGTTGCCCATCTGTAAAGCGGCCCTCCCTGGAGAGGGGGACCAGGACCATGCCCCGCACCGTGAGGATAAATACTCGCATTGAAAGATGCTACAGATGCTGTGGCAATGTGGGCTATAATAGCTGCTATACATAATCTCCTTTAATGGCTAATTGAGGCTGGCGATGGCAGGGGAAGCTGAAAAAGGCCCTTGTGTTTTCTGACCAAGAGCATTAAGAAATTATTTCCTATTGCCTGATTTCATTCAGGAGAACCTTCATCTGGCAAGCGGCTGTGTACGGGCTCGTTATTATTATTATTAATAATGCCAACAATAGCAGTGAACCCGTATGTGGGCAGAACTTGTGTAAATTGGTAGCTGTGCGTATGCCGTGGTCCAAAATGCTCATATTTTATATGAAACTTCACTGACTGGAGCCAGACAATAGATTTGATTCCTTTGGCTTGAACTTAAAGGTCCTTCCTTCCTTCCTTTGCTGATACCATTCCTGGATTTGGCACCTGCTGAGGAGTAATTAGGACAGCCCTAATTTGGCAATATCCTGATTACAGCAGGAGGAAAAACAGGAAACGTTCTCGTTTTGCTGCTAGCAAATGACTGACTGAAATAGAAATCTATATACATTTCAAATGATGCAGAGGAATATAGCAGCTACCCTGCTTTCCCGGGGCGAGCGGTTCGATCCGTGGGGATGTTATGCCCTCTGCAGGGATCTCACAGAATCATTTAGGTCGGAATAGACCTTAAAGATCATCGAGTCCAACCATAAACCATCTCATATCGCTCTGTGCATCCTTGCCCTTTGGTCCAGGGTTTTCCTTGGGGGTTTGCGATGGATAAATCCTCATGCTGATAAAGTTAGTGGAGGAAGGATCATTTATAGCTGCTTAAAATCAGAATAAACTCCCTAGAGCTGCGGATTAATACGGTGAGGCGAAGCTATCAGAGCAAGGGAGTGTGTGTCTGTTCTTGAGATGTCAAGATAGTGCGAATTTGGGAAGCCAGAGAGATGGTTTTATCCAAGATTTGCACATGGCATTTGTTCCTTCCCCATGTGCATGTGTTTCTTGAAGGGGAATATGAGCAAACGTGGATGAAATGTATTCAAATACGGGCTCCTCAAAGCAAGGCTGTTTTATTCGGAGCCCTTTGCGGAGCAGATAGCTCTGTCAGGACGTCAGCGCTAAGAAATGCACAGCTGAGATTTCTCATGTTTGATTTCCATTTGGCTCTGATTTTCTAGTGAATGCAAAATACAAAAACCCTAACGGGGCTGGATATGAATGGATTGGACATTTGTATGAGTAGCAACTGCGGATTTTCTTGTTTTAATTGATGACGAATTTCGGGAGCGTGTTTAATCTGATCTAGGTGAGGTATCTTCAGCAAATTGCATGTTTGTAAGAAGTGCAATTTCAGTCGGACGCAAACTGTTTGCAAATGTGAGTTGATGTTTCCTGACTGGTTTATGAGGGGTTGGGGCTTAAAATGGAAACAAAAATGGGAGACAGAGCCATGAAACCTCCTGCTGTATTGGCAGCGCTTTTCTTAAGTCTTGTCCAGCCCACGTCTAGCTGCTTCTTCAGCAAATTTCTGTGAAAGCAGCTCTACCAAGTTAAGCCTCTGTAATTAAACCATTTTAATGAGGCTTTGGGAAATCCTGAGAAGCCACAGAAGGAATCACAGGGATAGGAAAAACCTGACCAGTTCATGGTAGCTACTCTTATAGTGAATCTTTCTCTTTTGGTCTTTTGCCCACACCCTTCTCGGACAAGCTTTGCTGTCCTGAGTGCCAAAACTAATCCCTTTCCACGTCTTGGCCCCGTGTTTAGTTACATTCGTGTTGAAGTTGCACATTCTTATTTTGTTCCAGTTTCAGCTCTATCGCCTGTGTTCGGCTCTTTCTTATCAATCTTCATCCTCTCTCCCTTGAACAACCATCCTCTCTCACATTTTTCAACGTGTCTGAAGGGTTTGGCTAAAGGAACCACTCACCCCAGTGACTCTCTTCGGTATCTAAAAAGAGATTGACAACTCCAAAGAGTGATAAATAATATGTCCCTAAACTCTATGGAGGTGCCCAGCTCTCACCATCGACCGTGAAGGCAGCTCATGGTGACCAGCATCTTGGCTGAAGTGTCTCAGCTAAATGTGTAAGATTTGGCGGGATATTTGAGGGTAAGAGCACTGGACCAGGCTGCCCAGAGAGGCTGTGGAGTCTCCTTCTCTGCAGACATTCAAAACCCGCCTGGCCGTGTTCCTGTGTGACCTGGTCTGGTGATCCTGCTCTGGCAGTGGGGTTGGACTGGGTGATCTTCAGAGGTCCCTTCCAACCTCAACCACTCTGCGATTTAGGCCCATAACTGGACCTATATCTCTCCAAGTGGTCTGGGGAAAAAAAAAAATCACAGTTCCCGCTTTCCAGCTAGGCAAAAAAAACCTTAGCCCCTTTTTATTGAGAAGAAAATGAAAAGTCGATTAATTCATCCAAGGTGTGGGGTCTGCAGTCAGCAGGATTTCTTGAGTCTCTAGGAAATGCTTTTGCCACTCGGTTTACTACTTCTCATTGGCATCTTCCCATTGTTGCATTCAAATTTTGGGATCTAAATTGTCTTTTTGACTCTTTTTGGACAGGGCTGTGTCTCCTTCAGGTACCTGGCACACGCTGAGCACGCTGCTTTTAAACTCTTAGCAGTGCAAGCAGAGCTCAGCATGGAAACATCGCCTCAGCCCTGGGAAGAGGAGAAAATCAATCCCAAATACATTTGGCAGAAGGCAATGGAGTCCAATTAGCCCCTGTGGCCCCCAGATGTTCTCCTAATGCAAAGCCATGGCCCCAGCGCTGCATTTAGGGATGTTCCCCATCACTCTGCACCCAGCTTGGGGTGGTAATGGTGCAAATCTGGGACCACCACCACCAGCAGATGTTTTTTGGATAAAACCCAGGGGTGAGCCCTCCTCGCTCGTGTGCCATCACTTGTGTCAGCGTTACACCTATTGCCTCCCCGCTCCCGCGAGCTGGGTACAAACAGATGGCGTTTTCCTCGGCCCGTTGAGCTGCGAATTAATTAGTTGATTATGGCACTGGTGGTAGCAAGTAACCCTATTACAGCAGCAGGAGTAATTAAATAGGAGTTTGGGAGAAGGAGGGGTGTTTGATAGGAAGCGTTTTGAGCTGTACTGAAACGTATCATCCTGTCTTGCGATGATTTACTCGAGGACCTGAATTAGATTGACGCTGATAGAAGTTATGGAGGTTGAAAAGTGGCTGAGACGCTGGAGGGAAAGGAGTTTGTAATTGATGGGGAAAGCTGGGCATCTAACGTTGATTGGGATAGGTACCACCATAGTTACCATCTTCCTTAATGAGGGGGTGGTTGGAGTAAAACCAACCTGTCAATAAAAATTAGGAGGTGTTGCAATCATGGGAAAGAATGGGGACGTAATTCCAAGAGACCAAGGTAGTGGCAGCAGTGTCCCAACATCGATTAATTTGAAGCTCGTTATTGATTTCAATGGAGAATTCAGCTTAGGGCTCCGGTGGCTCATGGACCCATCAGTACCACATTGCCAAAAGGTGGGAAAAGCAAGAACCGTGTGGGTTAGGCTCTCCAAAAACACCGACTCCAGAAAAGCAAGGACACCAAGCTCAGTTTGCAGCTTGCTATAGCAGCCAAGCAGCCTCCCCTCCCTCCTGCCCCTACACCCGCTCCAAGAAGCAATAGGATTTTTGAGGACAGCAGATAATAAGGATCATAAAACAGAGAGGGAGCTCTGTCCTCTCCATAACTCCATCAGAAGACTCCCAAAGATGACTTGCATTTGTAGACATCTGAAGGGCTATGATAAGGCTGTAAATAATTGAAGAGAGTAAATAGTGGAAGCGGTGAGAGCTGAGGCTGCTGTAAGGGGAAATAGCGGGGAGTAATGGGATGAAATCGAGTAAAATAAAACACCAGCGCAGTATCAGGATTGCTTTTTTTTTTTTGTCCAAGAGTTAGATTTGTTCAACTGTGAAATAGACTCCCAAAGGAAGGAGACTATTACTGCAGTCATTTAAATCTGGAGAGGACAAAGCACTGGCTAATATATTCAATGGAACAGTTGTCTTGCCTTGGCAGAGAAATGGCCAGATAGCATCAAATGCAGTTTTGCCATCTCGGATGTCAGAGTTTCTGGTGGAGTTTTAGGGGGTTTTTTTCCCTCTTGGTTTTCACCAGGGTGAAAAAAAACTAAAAAAGAAACCTTTTTTATAAGTGGAAAAACACCAAGTTCCTACCAGCAGCAGAAGGCCAAATTGAAATTTCGACGCCAGGGTCTTCTGCAGCTGGAAACAAAATTCATTCTTTTATCTGTGGCAGATTAAAGATGAAATGTAAAGAGAAGGAAAGTTTATATGTAAGTGCATGTAACAAATTCATTTTCACAAATCCTCTGTCCTTACCGAGCAGAGGTTGTTTTCTTGGTGGTAGGTGAGAGATAGGTTGTTCTGTGCTGGTGGTAAAAGAAGTCGTCATCTGCTCTGTTTCAAGATAGGTCAGCCTTGGCTCCTCTCTCAATGTCTTTTTCACTGTTTTCCTTTTCAAAACACAAATATTTAGTGTGTTATTACTTTTATTTCTATTTCTTGACCAAAATATACCTTTCAGGATATTTAAAATGAGACCGGTTAATCCACATCAACCCCTTAGAAATGTGCGGTGCCTTTATTGGGATCTTCCACGACTCTTCCCCAAATCGCTACCTGAATGCTACTGACAGCTCTGAGCATCTGTTTGCACCATGCCATGTCCTAGCTTGGATCCAGAAGTGTCCAGCTGAGTAAATGGCTCTGCAAGGTCCATGTTGAGCTGACATGGACTGAGCCAGCCCAGATGTGTCCATACTGCAGCAACTCCAGTTCTTGGTTGATGGGTCCAGTGTTGAATCTCTGCCTCTTTTTCACAGAATCATCAAGGTTGGAAGAGACCTCTCAGATCATCAAGTCCAACCATCAACCCAACCCCACTATGGCCACTAAACCATGGCCCCAAGTGCCACATCCAGGCGCTTCTTGAACCCCTCCAGGGATGGGGACTCCACCACCTCCCTGGGCAGTCCCTTCCAGTGCTTGACCACTCTTGCAGTACAGAAATTTTTCCTCAGATCCAATCTAACCCTCCTCTGGCACAACTTGAGGCCATTTCCCCTTGTCCTCTCACTGGTTACATGGGAGAAGAGACCAACACCCACCTCTCTACCCCCTCCTTTCAGGGAGCTGTAGAAGTGATAAGGTCTCCCTTCAGTCTCCTCTCCTCCAAACTAAACACCCCCAGCTCCCTCAGCCTCTCCTCATAATTCTTGTTCTCCAGACCTTTCACCAGCTCCACTGCCCTTCTCTGGCCATGCTCCAGCCCCTCAATGTCCTTATGGGTGTGAGAGACCCAAAACTAAACACAATATTTTGATCCCCAAAGTTTCTATCCAAATTGGAGAAGCCATTTGTTTCTCAGGTACAGTAACAGGAAAAAAGTGGCATTTACACTTCTTCAACCCCTTGAATTGTAGGACATGGCAAACATGCATTATTTGTAGGTGTCTTATAGCCTTGTGAGCAAGGGATGGTGGTGTTTGAAGGGGTGCACAGGTCCCAGACACCTTTCTGTATTTTTGCATAGTAGAAGGTGATCAGTGTTTTAGGACACAAGGGAGATCTTGATTCTGTTGCTGCCCTGCAGCTGAGCCTCTCTATAGGAACGGGACCTCCTTGATATCTACTGATTAACCCAAGAATGGAGAGGACTTTTCCTCTCTCTAGTCAGGGTGTGCCAGTGAAGTAGCCGACATTGATGAGGACTCTGCTGATGATTGTTCACGAGCAATCCTGACCCGAAAAATAGACAGCCGATTGACTCCTCCAAATACAGCATCCTGTTTGTCACCTGAGGACTTCAGATTAGTTACACTGCCAAAAATATTAAACAGGGAAAGTCTTCTTAATTGGAATATGCTGTGATCTTTGATTCGATTTCACACAATTCAGCTGAAATCTCAATTACTAGATCTTTTGGGTGACTGGAGAGAATATCCAGGACCCTTCATTGCCTTTCGTTGCTTCAGACCTGGTCCCCAAGCTGGGCCAGCTGGTGTGCAGTGGGCTGGTGGCTTCCACCCAGGTCTTCCTGGGCAGGTTTCCACGTTGCAGTCACAACACAGGCAGCAGAGGCTGGCGAGCACGATTGAGATTGCAGAGAGCAAATGAGCCATGGAGAAACTACCTTCCCTCTCTCCTGGTACAGAATGACCTCCTCTGGTTGTGTAAATGATTGCAAGTTGAATAATTTCAAGGATAAGGAGGATACGGCCCTTCTTCCATTGAAGGACGCTATCAAAGTACATCAAGAGTTGTGAGTTTGAGAGAATTTCATATCCTGTCCACCCGTATTGCTGTGCCCTCCACACCAGCTCTCTGTTGAATTCTCTCGTGGACCCCTTCCTTAACGCTTAATGCACGTTTGTACATGATAAGGATTTTAATGAATATGTGCAGAATTGCATGAAAAGTAGAGTTTGCTTCTCACTGATGCAATTGTTGGTGCTTTCCCCATAGGAGCATCGTGCAGTCGGATGAAAAGCTGGTGATCAGCGCGTCCTGGGCTAAAGACGATGATATCAGCAGGCTCCTGAAATCTCTGCCCAACTGGAGCAACATGGCTCAGCCCAAGCAACTGAGACCCAAGAGAGAGGAGGAGGAAGACTTTATAAGGTAAAATATTTTCTGAAGTTGTGTAAGGGTTTCAAGGAGAGTAACGACAATGGTAAGACCTGCTGGAAACAAAATAATCAGGGTGTTTGCATAGCTGTTGTGTCCCCAGGTGTAAGAAGAGGTTGAGTTGTGGTCTTTCCTCAAGAGGAGTAATGAAACTTGAGTCTACGTGCCGTTATGCTGCATTATTTTAAAGACAGGCACGAGTTTGCTGAACTGAGAACTTCTTATCCATTGCCTGGATTCAGTTCTGTTGATGGTATCGAGAAATCATTAAGGAAATTATCTGCTAGGGGTTATTTCTGGGCTTTGCTTATCAGTTATATGATGGATTGGTAGATAAACCACCCTGAAGCTCTGTATCCTTCAAAAGAAAGGAGAAAGCAGAGCTGCTTCTTACATGCAACAAGGACAGAAGAGTGCAAGGCCATGGTTCAATAAGGAGGCTTCAGTGGCAGCACCACCTTGCTGCTTTCCTGCTCTTATTGCTCGTTTCTGCTCGCTCTGTTGTCCAAACACGGCAATTTGGGAATTGTGTTTGTGAGCCGAGTCAGGAAAGTGTCTGGGATCAGGGAGGGAAAGGAAGGGTTCGTATAATTCAGGCAGATGCTTGTCCTGGTTGATGGTGTTACTCTGGTCAATGAAGAGAGCAGCAGTCTGTGACCTAATGGAGGGCCCAACTGGTTATACTGGGCAGGAATTCCCCAAACGGGTATTGTCACCAGAGCTGTCCTTCCTTTGAACCATGACCTGGTGGTGTTTCTCCTCCTCCATCCCAACCCCAGGAGCTGTGTAAGGAGAGTCAAATGAAAAATATTGGTACCTCCAGAGAGGATTCTTTCAGAAGCAGCTTGCTGTGTCCAAACCAGATTGTTTCTACCTTTTTAGACAAGTGAAAGAAAGGTGGCAGATTGCCTTTTCCTGCACACTGTAAATGGCTTAGTCTCTGAATTGTCGACACATCCTGAAGAAACAGGTCCTCTTTGTCATTCCAGGGAGTCAAAAAGCTTGTCTGCATGTTCCCATCACTATTCATCACTTCCTTGATTGGCATTTGGCTATAAAATCGTAGGAGTAAGTGAAGCTGTTGAAAATTACAAGTCTAATTTGCCCAGATTGTCATTTCACTGATTCACTGAAGGCAAGCACAGCAACATAAAGCTGATGCAGTCTAGAGAGAGGAACGATGAGGAGTATAAAACACGTCTAGTCACAGAAATGTTTGCTCATCCTGCAGTGTGGATAATCAGCTTTGCCATTGTTTTGGAAAATCAGATGCAGAGCCCTTGAGGTCTTTGTGCAGTCCCTGAGGTTTTTTAAGATTCATCGATTCAGTCATTAAATCACAGCATGGTTTGAGTTGGAAGGGACCTTAAAGCTCCCCCAGTCCAACCCCCATGGGCAGGGACACCTCCACCAGCCCAGGCTGCTCCAAGCCCCGTCCAACCTGGCCTTGGGCACTGCCAGGGAGGGGGCACCCACAGCTTCTCTGGGCAACCTGGGCCAGGGCCTCACCACCCTCACAGTGAAGAATTTCTTCCTCATATCCAGTCTAAATCTCCTCTCTTCCAGTTTAAAACCCTTCCCCCTCATTCTGTTGGTACCTGCCCTTGTAAAAAGTCCCTCCCCATCTTTCCTGTAGGACCCCTTCGGGTCCTGGAAGGTCGCTGTAAGGTCCTCCCAGAGCCTTCTCTTCTCCAGGCTGAACAACCCCAACTCTCTCAGCCTGTCTTTGTAGCAGAGCTGCTCCAGCCCCTGAGCATCTTCATGGCTTCCTCTGGACTCCAACAGCTCCATGTCCTTCTTTCACTGCAGGCCCCAAGCCTCGCCTCCATCTTTGCCTTCACATTTATCCTTTGTCTCTTGGCACAGAAAGGTGCTGAGATGCCCTCACGGCTCTTGCTGTGATTTCTGAGCCATCAGAATGGGACACCAGAGTTCCCGTGGATGCAATACTGGGTACTGCTGGTTGAGCATAACTTCCTAGTGTAAATTCCTGGCCAGGCTAAATCTGGTGGCCAAGCTCAGTCCGATGCTAGCAGTGCCAACATTTTAATCCTAATACAAGTTGTATTCCAATATTGTCATTTTACCAGCCATTAATTGAAGTATTTTGTGAAATTGTGTTAGAATGGAAAGCCTGTTAGGTCATCTACATTGAATTCACTGGGAAAAGCTCGTCTACCATATCTCTTTTTTTTAGCCTAGACATTAGGACAAAGATCTTTTCTCAGTATCTGTTTGCACAAAGCATAATGTATTAAGCTTCAGCTCCTCAGAGTGTCGTGTGAATGCTCCTGTAGCATTAATTTAAATGATAATAATTGGTCTGGGCCAGTTTTAGCCATTGATGCTAAGCGACATGGCTTATAAACTTTCTCAAGAATCTCTGCATGGTTGAATAGATCTCTTCTGAAAGCTTCAAAATAAAATTAATTGCTTGTCCAATTTTTTGTCATCTTCTTTCCATTTAAGCAGACATTTTTCAGACTTTTCTTCTAATACAAAGGAACAGGATTTCTTCGTTGCTGTTGCTGCTTTCTCTTCCTCTTGCCACTGCTGGTGAATTGGGGATGATTCTGCTGTAGCCATCGCTGCCTGAACACTGCAGTGGAGCCAAAGGGAAATGGGTCCTGCAGATACCTTGGTTATTAGGGTCACGGCTGGGATGGGAGAGCCTGGGATAGCTCGTTTCATTCACACTTGAACCATCCAAGATATTTAAAACCCTGATACACAGATACCCATCTGTGTTCATAGACCCCACTCCTCAGCTAGCAGGGACAGGACTAAGCAGCCTTTCCTGGAAAGGAAGGATTAAGCTTGCTGGAACCTGGGAGCATGTTCTTTTTTAATATAAAACAAGGCTGACAGCAGTGTTTGAACTCCTCAGCAGCATCTCTTTATCATCGAATCACAGCATGGTTTGGGTTGGAAGGGACCTTAAAGCCCCCCCAGTCCAACCCCCATGGGCAGGGACACCTCCACCAGCCCAGGCTGCTCCAAGCCCCGTCCAACCTGGCCTTGGGCACTGCCAGGGAGGGGGCACCCCCAGCTTCTCTGGGCAACCTGGGCCAGTGTTTATGAATGTCACTAAATTAAATAGGTCCTGAAAGTTTACCACCAGTTTTTGTGCTGTGGCAGGAAGAGATATCAGTGCAGAGTTTTCTTTCCCTCCCTCTGCCCAGCTTTCCTGTAACTCATTTGTTTAATTAAAAAAGACGAATCCAAACTTGATGTCTTTGCAAAAACAAAATCCTCTTGCGTATCTGTGTTGACAGTGATTGATTTTGTTGTCTTAACCCACCGCTATCTCTTTTGCGAATAGATGTCAAAAGGCAGGGTAAGATACTAGCAGAATGTTCCCATTAATATTCTGGTGGGGTTGGCCAGACAAAGGGACCTGATTGAGCATATTATAGTAGCTCAGAACTTGGCAAGGGGAGAAAGGAAAGAAAAGTCATGCCTTTATTCGTATAATTAGTTTTTAAAGCTCTGAAGGCTATTTGGCACTGGGGCGCGTGTGAAATATGCTGCCCTTATCGCTTTATAAAGGTTAGCCTTCAGTTCATTACTGAATCAGATATGTTGGTGATAAAACCCAAAGATGTATCATTTCCAGGTTTGCCTTTGACGAGGAAAAGCAATGTGAAAAGAGAGTTTCAGATCTGGTCACGCTCGAGTTACAGCAGAAATTCTTGGTTTTCGGTGCAGCTCTGCAGCACAAGGGATGGGGAGGAGCAAGGGCACCATGCACCCGAGGGACATGACATCTTTGGGGTGCTGAGGAAGGCATGCTGGCAATTCACAGGGCAGCACATTTGCCTGGAAACCCCACATTGGTCTGAAGATCACACCACAACGTGGATTATTCCAGTTGTATATCTGAGATACCAAATCTGTTTTGGAAGTGGGATGGACCTCTCATCTTTTGACTCCAGCAAGCTCCTGAACACTGAACTTGGGTTCAAATTCGCAAGATAAAGTTAATTAAAAAACATTTCTCAGTATCTCCATGCACCATATGACTTTCCTTTTCATAGGATCATGCAATCACCAAATGGTTTGGGTTGGAAGGGACCTTAAAGCTCCCCCAGTCCAACCCCCATGGGCAGGGACACCTCCACCAGCCCAGGTTGCTCCAAGCCCCGGCCAACCTGGCCTTGGGCACTGCCAGGGAGGGGGCACCCACAGCTTCTCTGGGCAACCTGGGCCAGGGCCTCACCACCTTCACAGTCAAGAATTTCTTCCTAATATCCAATCTAAATCTCCTCTCTTCCAGTTTAAAACCCTTCCCCCTCATTCTGTTGGTACCTGCCCTTGTAAAAAGTCCCTCCCCAGCTTTCCTGTAGGACTCCTTCACTGCTTTTGGTTTTAATGAGGATAACATGACTGCAGGGTGCTCCAGCTGCCTGCTGCTTCCTCCCCAGTATCTCCTGTTCACTTGAGGATGCTCATCCTCACTTGCTCTGCACCAAAAGGAGGGGAGCATATTCAAGTAATGTGGAAGGATACCTGTCCAACAGCACATCCTTCACCCATTCATCCAGGTTGCCCAGGGAAGTTGTGGATGCCCCCTCCCTGGCAGCACCCAAAGCAAGGTTCATGTTTTATGGAAGGCTTTTCCCTTTCTTCTCCCCTCAGCTCTCCCTCCCATTCTCAGTTGTAGTTTTCTGTTTCTCTTTCTTTGTTTCTTTCTCTCTTAAGAATGAAAGATCTCCCTGTCCAATTTCTCAGGCTCTGTTTATTGTATTCCCAATATTTTTAAAAGGTGAAAGGATGATTTTGGAAGATTAGCAGCAGACTGTAGACCTTTCTTCCCTCTACTGGGACTATGAATCTGAGCGTACCATAGGTGTGAGTCACTTCCATGTGATGCCAGTCTGCTCCTTTATTCTACAAGAAAATGGGCATAACAAGCACAACTGATACCACATCCTATTGCTATTGAGAGTTTCATCTGAGAAGTGTAAAACTGAGTGAACTCCTGGATCTTCGCAGGGCACCTCCATATCCAAGAAGTTTCCTTCTGCCTTTGCTTGTCTTGTGAAGGCAAAGAAGTTTTGGGGTGCTCAGGCTGGATTTGGGGGTTTTTGAGGATTTACATATATTCTGAACTTGAATCCAGGTAGAATCTCCCAGCTCCAGATTCATTAATCCTACAAATTACATCAGCTATTGAAATGAGTGCAACAAGGCCCAATACTTTTGGGACAGTACGGTGCAATGTACTTTTTTTGGGTAATGGCTGTGCCCCTAAACTGCGTAGCAGGGATGGAGGAGGAAAACAGAGCAAAATGTGGAGATTCGGCTTCTCCGCAAAGATTTAATAACAGCTCCTGCTTTAACAAGATTGTGTATCACTAAATCACATCATTAGAGCTACACAATATACTCCGAGACGCTCCCTTGTCTGCTATGATAAATTGTATAATACAAACCTAACAAGACCAGAATATTCAAATAAATTTAAGCGAGAGGACGGCATGTGATGTTACAGCTTAAAATTGTCAATTAGCGGTGTCTGCTTTTTGACAGTGTTGCGACCTCTCAGCAGAGATTTGGAGCTGCCGGGGAGCGCTGGCGCTGATAGAGATGCACAAATTGTTGTCGAGGCTTTGCAAATCCCGGCAAGCCTCGAATTTGGGTCGTTTTTAGGATGGGCTACATCCTCAGTCCTTCAAAGGCGAGTACTCAAGGTTGGCAGGGTGAATTTCTATCCACCGAGGGTCCTCTAGAGCAGCTTTTCATCAGGGCTGCAATGCTGTTTGGATGTGCTGCGAAAAGGGTTCTCACTTGCTGAATTTTTAAAATACCTTCAGGTGCTGAATCCTCAAAACAGGCATCTTCTGTGGGGAGATGGCTGGGTTTTATTGTTCGTGCAGCAGCAAATCATTTCGGAGGGCTTCCCTTTGCAGGAGAGGCCCACGTGGATCATTTGTTTTGGTGCTGGCATGATTATTTTATGATTGTTGAACAAATTCTGATGCAAGATGAAGCAGCAAACCACCTTTTCTCTCTTTCTTTATAAATAAGAACTTAACAGGGATTGCTTTGAATTAGTCAAGGGGAAATCTGTTTACCTGGGTGGTTTCTATATGCAGTTTTACACACAGTCTCCAGGCTGACTTTATGGCCCAAGTGCAGGAATAGAAAACAAATGGGTTATAGAAATTCCTATGTGACTTAAATACATAGAAATATCTACTAGGCCAAAAGCAGCTGCAAAGGTGCAATGAAACTGATGCAAATACTCTCATTATAAACTTTAAATTATAATGTGTATCATGTTTTGAGACTGCAGATATGATATGATATGATATATGATATAATATGCAATATAATGCAATATAATGCAATATAATGCAATATAATGCAATATAATATAATATAATATAATGTAATGTAATGTAATGTAATGTAATGTAATATATAATGTAATGTAATGTAATGTAATGTAATGTAATGTAATGTAATAAATATGTAATAACATATAACATAACATAACATAACATAGCATAGCTTAGCATAGCATAGCATAGCATAACATACCATAACATAATGTTAGAAGTATTTTAAGTGCTTTTTATTAGGTAGCATATTGAGTTGTTATACAGCAAGCTTTTTACCCAGTAATTGTTTTCGCTAGCGTTTTCACGGATGTTCAGTTTGATGTGGTTTTGGTACCACACCGTGACAAAGCAGTGATCCTTGTTTCGCCAGCTCTTCCTAGCGCATTTTCGTCTTTCTGTTGTTCACACTCTACTGATATTTTTAGGCTATTTCCTCTACAGCCACAGCTCTGCCCGCTGCTCTTCGCTGTGGTTTAAATTCATTTTGTTACTTCTCTGCAACCGTCTGATGCTCGGCAGAAAGCATCCCTCTGAGGTCTGCGGTTGAGATGGGGTGAGAAAGGACAGGAGGTCCTGGTTGGGTCAGTGTGTTCCTGGAGGGCTCCCAAGGGGGTTGCTTGTTGTCCCCCTCCACCTTCATCTCCACGCACCCTCCCAGTGAGCATTTACATTATTTGCCAAAGGGATAATTGGCCCTAATTTCTTGGCAGAGAAAAGAGGAGCAGTAAGTGAATGTGAGGCTGCTGCCAAGGGTGCATCAGAGACCTCCTTCCTCATTCTGCCGTATTGATGTGGACACTTGGCTGCTTTTCAGCGCTGCTCCGGCACGGTCAGAGCCTTAAACATAGCATAGGTCATCTTGATTTATCACACGTGCTCTTCCCTGGTCTTTCTTCCCTCACGTACACGTTTCCCATCCTCTCATTTATATGCTGAAGTACAGATGAGGAGAAACCTTGTGTAATGTCATCGGTCCCTCTGTTTCCAGTCAATTTAGCTCAGTAGGTTGTTTAATTTTATTACCAGCTAATCCCTTAAAAAAACAATCACCAGTGCTCTTGGTTACTGGAGGAGAGGAGGAGGAAGCTGGTCTGCCTGCAGGAGACTTCTTTGGGGAATCAGGACACCAGTCTCTCCCCATCGCTGCTGGTACCATGCCAAAGATAGTATCCACAAGAACAGGGTGGACCTGAAGGTGGTCACTGTGTTTGGAAAGTTAAAAATAAACCCAACAACCTGAAATTAAGAACTATATCCTGGGCTGCATCACAAGAAGTGTGACCAGCAGATGGAGGGAGGTGATTCTGCCCCTCTGCTCTGTTCTGGTGAGACCTCACTTACAGTGCTGCGTCTGGCTCTGAGGTCCCCAACATAAGAAGGCCATGGAGCTGTTGAACCAAGTCCAGAGGAAGCCACAAAGATGTTCAGGGGCTGGAGCACCTCCCCTATGAGGACTGACTGAAAGAGTTAGGGTTGTTCAGCCTGGAGAAGAGAAGGCTCCAGGGGGACCTTATTGCAGCCTTCCAGGACCTGAAGGGGTCCTACAGGAAAGCTGGGGAGGGACTTTTTACAAGGGCATGGAGTGATAGGACATGTGATTATGGCTTTAAACTGGAAGAGGGGAGATGTAGACTAGACATTAGGAAGAAATTCTTGACTGTGAGGGTGGTGAGGCCCTGGCCCAGGTTGCCCAGAGAAGCTGTGGGTGCCCCCTCCCTGGCAGTGGCCAAGGCCAGGTTGGATGGGGCTTGGAGCAGCCTGGGCTGGTGGAGGTGTCCCTGCCCATGGGGGTTGGACTGGGGGAGCTTTAAGGTCCCTTCCAACCCAAACCATTCTGTGATTCTATGGTTTAACAAAGGGAAACAAAATGCAGTGCTTAGTTAATCCAAGGATTAAGGTATCGCAGCTGCCCTGCTCAGACAAAGCAGAGATTTAAGAATGAACCCTGCTGCAGTGCAAACAAATCCCATGGGAATCAAAACAAAAGGTCAATGAAGCGGTGTGGCACCAGTATCAGATACTGGTATAAGGAAGAGTGAGCTCCCACAAAGAAACAGCTGGACAGTGAATAAAGTCACTTGAATTGGCTTTATTCACAGCGTAGTCGATCTGCAGTATTAATCTCCATCTTGAATGTGGGTATATGCACAGCTGAATTAATCGCAGGAGAGCAGAGCATTGCCTTTGTTACAGTTCTGTAAAACATGCTATGAACCACTTGGTTATGAGGTTTTTCTTGCTTTCTAAAATATATCATCTCCGTGGCTGGAAATTTCCATCTTTGGGCGCTCACTAAAAGTTGCAGGATCTTTTGTCGTTCTCAGAAGCTTTGGCAAAGTCCAAAGCGAACTTTGTGAGTAAGGTAAGATGGGATTTGAATTTTCAAAATTGTGGTAATTCAAACCGATAGTACCCACTGAACCATCAGAAACTGTTAAATTAAATACAGAAGGTCATTGCAGATCTCTGTATGTGCTAGCTCTGTCTTAGATACCCACAGATGTGACAAGTATTGGCTGAGAAATTGTATGGGAATCAAAGGTCTGAAGATGCTATTTCAATGCAGGCATTCAAAAGAGCAGAGTTAAGGTTGGATATTCAGTTGATTTGGGTTTTTATATCCTCAACATTAAGTGTTTATCCTCGCATATTTTATAAAGACAAAGAAAGGCATGCAGTGAATATTGTCTCAAGCAGGCATCCAGAACACTGGCAGAGATTTGCTTCTGGGAGACGTTTGCTAACAGCAGGTTTAAATGGAAATTGCAGGAATCCAACAGAATTCTTTAAAGTTATCTTCTGAAAGGGAGGTACTGGCTGAAAGTTGTCTCTATTATAGGTTCCAGTTTGTGCCAAAGAGTGAATTGGGACTTCTGCAGTCAAGGATATGTGTTTAAAGAAAACAATTAAATGTATTTGCTGCCCTTTTGATACAGACTTGTGTTGTTGTTTAAGAGCCGACATCAGAATCGCATTAATCCCAAGAACATTTTAGAGTACAGCCTGGCACAAAAGTCCTTATTTGTATTCTTACCAAGACTAAATATAGGAAATACGCTGTGCTTTGTATTATATCATTGTAAATATATATTATATAGATTTTTCCCAGCCTGACTGAAAGCACTGCATTATTAATGCACAGGCTATCCATCCAAAGCGGTGCCTAATCCATTTCTCTTTGCATCTGAGTAGGCAGAAGAGTTGTCTCTGCAATAAAACCAAATTTGTAATTGCGGTTGTGGGCAGTGGCATGGCAATGACTCCTCATTTGACAGCTCTCAAACTGGGGTTCCCAAAGATGTGCATTTTCTACTATTTTGTACTGGAAAGCCACGTTAACAATGGTAGAAATTCACCAAATGTTTCATTTCTTACTTTTTCCGAGTGATTGATGGCGTTGCCAGTGGGATTTGATAATCTAACCCAACCAGATTGGCTTGGTTGGAGGGGAAAAAGCTGTCTGTGAAATGTCTTCTGCTCCACGAGATAACTGAGTGTTTGTAGGTGGGCTGAGCTACGTGAGGTGTTTCATGTTTGCTGTAGAAGCCAATAACGTGTTTTACTTGAATGAATGATCGTGCTTTACCGAGGAAATACATCACCAAGCCCAGCTATGAGCTTGTCCACCCAGCTCAACCTTGTATTCACCTTCAAACGCCCATGTGGGTTTTGGAGGAGATGCTCAGCTGTCCTCCCTCCCCAAAGCTTTGTAGCTTATTATGACTAAGAAATGCCTGATCAGGGAAGCTTGTTAAGGGCTTTTTTGAAGTTTAGAAAAGATTTCTAAAATTTCTTTACTGAAAGGATTGTCAAGCACTGGAAGGGGCTGCCCAGGGAGGTGGTGGAGTCCCCATCCCTGGAGGTGTTTAAGAAACGAGTGAATGTCGTGCTTAGAGACATGGTGGAGTTAGGGCTGGATCGATGGTTGGACTTGATGATCTTAAAGGTCTTTTCATCCAAAACCATTCTATGATTTAATATATTTTCGATAGCCAGAGCAGATCAAAATTAACCCCATCCTATGGAGCTGAATGACCACTGCTCCACAGGAGCTGGAGATGTGCCTCTGTCTCAGTCCTCAGACACAGCCAGCAGATAAGGATCCCTCCCAAACCCCACAGTATGCAGGATACAGCCTAAGGCAGCATATTTCTTATTGTCAAGCAGAAGAAAACCCTCTAAGAGATTTTTTTAATGAAGGCTATTTTTATTTCTTGTCTTTAATGAATTCAATTGAGCAATTTAAAACCATTTCGGGGTTGTTCTTTTTCTTTCATTTTTTTTTTTCTCAAGTGACAGTGAAGTCCCACAAATCTGGGGAGACACTGGCAGTAAAACTGCTTAGATAGTATATAAAAATGCCACTGATGGGATTATTTTGCTGCAGCTCGTTGCAGCTATTATGCTCAGCAGCATGATTCCTCATTGTAAGTTCATAAAAGAGCTAATGACAGGAAGTGGAGATTTGCAAAGTTGAATGAAAGTGGAATGCAAATTCCTAACAAAAAGAGCAACTGATGATGGGAAGAGTGCACTGAGGACCACGGTAAATGTGCTGTCACTTAAAGTCTTTCAAAGAAATGCACTTGGTTTCAGCCAGGAGTTTTTGTAGTTAGAGGTAGGAACCGTGTCCTGATTTTCTCCATCCTAAGGTACACAAAAAGTCAGGCTTGAGGAGAGTTCCTTTATGTGCAAAAGCAATGAGAGTCTTTGCCATGCAATAGTTGTGGGACATAACCAAACAAGTATTGGGAAGCCTAAATCTGAGCACAGAAGATGGGAGACAACGGCAGAGTGAGCAGTCACACACCTGAGAAGAACTTTTTTCAGCTTTTTGGGGGTAGACGCATTAGTTTTGGTCGTCGTTTTTTGCCAGGTGCTATCTCTGTGCAAGTAAAATGATGCACAGGCTGCTATACCAAATAATTTGTTTGTCATTTTGTCCTGATAAGCCATCTGGTTCCAAAGGAGATTTATTTTGATAGATGTATGGGAAAAAAAAAACCTGAATCAGGGATTGGAAGAGCTGATTCACAAGGAAAGATTAAAATTACTGCTTATGGGTTATTTATACATATCCCAGGGAGGCACCGAAAGCACCTCCATGTCTCAGCAAGGTGGAAATGTGGGAGGGGAAGAGGTGTGGGAGTTGATTGGGATGGAGTTTGTAACGATGGGGAATGAGATGAAATTCGGAGATTGTAAATACAGGGAGAAGCGTAGAAAAAAAAACCCTCCCTGAAATAGAGGTGTTGTGAACTGCAGAATATTTTATTCACTGTAATGAGACTTCAAAAACTCCTCCAGACATCGTTCGTGAGGCCCCTGCATTGGAACAGGTACACACTGACTGGTTTGACCTTCCCCATGGCGTAACTGATGTCCCCACCCTGTGCTGCATTTCTGAGAGTGGCTCTGCTTTGCGTTTCAGGGCT
The DNA here is from genome assembly GCF_000695765.1 of Mesitornis unicolor. NCBI lineage: Eukaryota > Metazoa > Chordata > Aves > Mesitornithiformes > Mesitornithidae > Mesitornis > Mesitornis unicolor. Next base: position 23,904 of record NW_010188843.1, read on the forward strand.
GCTTTTGGCAAAGAGTCCGAAGTTCTCATCGGCAACCTGGGAGATAAACTCATCCCTCAACAGGAGATCCTGCGGGATGTCAGCGACCTGAAGGCCTTGGCCAACATGCACGAGAGCCTGGAGTGGTTAGCAGGTCGCACCAAGGCCGCCTTCTCCAACCTCTCGGCCACCCAGAGTAAGTAGCTCCCATGGGAGAACCTTTGTCTTAGTGGAAACCAACACAATTATGTGATTTTGGCAGGGGTGGGCATCTTTTGTTCTTGATCTCAAAGCAGGTTTCTGTGAGAGGGAAGGAGAAAGCAAAGCAGCTCCATCTCTTTCTTCCTGGTGACTGCTGTGGTGTGACATCTGCTCAGACTGTGGTGGGCACCACGTGAGGGTGGCAGGAGCATCTTTTCCAGCATCAGCTCTGAAAGGTTGAGCTTTTCAGCAGCCCCTGCTAATGACATTGCAGGTAGCAGCACCAAGACAGGTTTTCATTTCCTTTAAAGCATCGCTAGTTCACTGAATATTTAAAAATATGTGTGTGTGTTATAAATTCAGTGGAGAAATTGAGCAGCTTTTAATGAGGAATGCCTTAATGTGTGTGTCACTGGGGCACTGATGCTCAGCCTGCAAAGGCAGAAGCCAGTCTTTGGTGAACCGAGGTGCCGGGAGGGCAGAATTGGGGGGGGACCTGGAGACACCGCTTCTGCTCCTGGCTGTCAAGGATTGCCCGCGCTACCTTTGTGAGATCGTTTCGCTTCTCTGTGCTTCAGCTTTCGCTCCTTCCCCCAGGGAATAGTGATTTTTTTTCTGTCAGGGAAGTGCTAGAGATGTGATGAGTGTTACTTCTTTTCTTATCGCTGTCATCGGAGTTGCCTGCTTGGGGTCACATTTAGAGGAGGGTTATGGCTGTGTCCCAGAAATAAAGCTCAACATGAACAGCCCTCAGCTTCTCTGCTTTCTACCAATGCCTTTCCACTACTGTTAACTTGCAAGGAGTCACCTGTATGCATGGGGTCACAACAGCCCCATGCAGCGCCACAGGTTTGGGGAGGAGTGGCTGGAGGTGCCAGGGAGAAAAGGACCTGGGGGTGTTGGTTGACAGCGACTGAACATGAGCCAGCAGAGTGCCCAGATGGCCAAGAAAGCCAACAGCATTCTGGGGTGTATTAGCAATGGTGTGGGCAGCAGGAGTAGGGAAGTGATTGTGATCCTGTACTCAGCACTGGTGAGGCCACATCTCAAATCCTGTGTTCAGTTTTGAGCCCCTCACTCCCAGAAGGACATTGAGGGGCTGGAGCGTGGCCAGAGAAGGGCAATGGAGCTGGGGAGGGGTCTGGAGCACCCGAATGATGGGGAGTGGCTGAGGAAACTAGGGGTGTTTAGTTTGGAGAAGAGGAAACTGAGGGGAGACCTTATCGCTCTCTACAGCTCCTGAAAGGAGGAGGTAGAGAGGTGGGTGTTGGTCTCTTCTCCCATGTAACCAGTGACAGGACAAGGGGAAATGACCTCAAGTTGTGCCGGGGAGGTTTAAAATTGATATTAGGAAAAATTTCTTTACTGAAAGGGTTATCAGGCATTGGAATGGGCTGCCCAGGGAAGTGGTGGAGTCACCATCCCTGAGGTATTTAAAAGATGGGTAGATGAGGTACTTAGAGACATGATTTAGTAGTGGACAGGTTATGGTTGGACTCAGTCATCTTAAAGGTCTTTTCCAACCAAATGATTCTGTGATACACAGCATTTCTGCAGGTTGTCACACAAATACAGAGCAGAGTCCTGGGGGAAGGTACCCACAGAGGAGCAGGACTGTGCGCAGCCCGATCTTCTGAGCTCTCCTGCGAATTTAGCATTGAAAATCACCTCAGCCTTATTTTCTGGGGAAGTGACAGGAAATTTTCTGGTGCTAAATAAAGTCATCATGTTATATAGCCATTAAAATAATTATCCTGCGACAGCAGAGCATCTCTGGTGACTGACAGTCCTCTGTATGGCTTATAACAGCTCTACCACAGGGCCTTTCAACTCTTTATATATACATATATGTATAATAATACATATTAATATAAATATATGTATGTATATGTATATATCTAGTATATATCTAGTATGTATCTGTATGCTATGTAGTATATTCCCATAACCCATACTTTGAGTTCTCAGTACCTGAGTGACAAGAAGAATTGCTGTGCTCTCACAGGATGTAATTTAGAAGATTATCCACAGTAAAAATAAAAGGAAACAAAACCCAATGGAAAATGCTATCAAAGCTCAATAGCCAAATATTTATTGGCAGAACTTTTGTAACTGGAAGAGTTCTTGGGGCTGAGGAGCTGTGCTCTGACAGTCAAAGTCTTTACAAATAAAAACATCATTTATAATTTCAGTTCTAGTTAAGACTCAAATTTTTTAATAAATCAATATTTTCCGAATGTAAAAGGGCACGAGCTTGACTTTCAGGCTTCTGAGAGGACGTTACACGCAGCAGTGAATAAACATAAAAGTACAAAGTGTAATATTTCACTTGGCAGCGTCCTCCTGACAGTAAAAATGCATCTTCCTTTGTAATAACTTCATACCAATGCACTAAAATGTCTGTACACAAATGCCAGGAGTATCTGAAACAAGAGGAAGAACGAGCAGCGTTTGAAAATGATAGAGGCTGTTGACCTTGTGGCTGTAAATGAAACCTGGTGGAGTATATCTCATAAATGGAACATCAAGAGAGCTGCCTGCAGCCTGTATGGGAGAGGGGAAAAGTGATGCCGTGGGGCAGAGGTGTGGTGTAAGTCAGATGTATTTACAAATCCAGCAAGCTCCGCTGATGTACAGGGGAGTGCGATTCTTTTGGGGAAGAATATGAAGTATAAACAACAGAGATAAAATGAGATGAGATATCTCTTTCCATCCCACCTGGGCAGGAGGAGGAGAGCGATGCTAATGTGCTCGGACTGAGCTGAGAGGAGGAAGAATTAAAACTACCTATTGTTGCAGAGGCTCATACAATGTTAATGCCTGAACGTTCAACTGTCATATGAGTTATTTTGTTCTTTTCTGTCGTGGTTTGATCATCTGAATATCTGAGCATCTCATTGCTGGAAGCCACAGCATGTTAATGAGCATCAGCAGGAGGGAAGGAAAGAGGAAGGAAAATAACTGACCGAAAGTAGAGCTAAATAAAGGGGGTTTCTGCCATGTACTGGAGGTCTCCAAATTCAGATTCAGATTGGCGTAAGTGGAGCCAACTTTGTCATTTCAGTGTCAGTAATTTTGGCTTTAAGACATGTCCATGTGGTACCCAAGTATCCCAGTTCAATGCAACTGGAATTCATGGTTCGTCATACCCAAGTCAATGGGCCGGTAGTCCATTTTTGGGCAAATGGAAGCTGTTACATTCCTTTGAGCAACTTAATCTTCTGCTTTATCTTTCTCCTTGGACTAGATGCTACACTGCCGTGTCTATGCTTGAACAAGAGCAGTAATCTCATTAACTGGCAGTAGTGGTAGGCTTTTATCCTCCTTGCTTGGTCCAATGCCTGATGAGAACACACATCCCGGTCTTTGATCATCTCTTTTCTGTCCCAGCAACTTGAGATTAAATCTTGGTCCCATTCAGGGCATCGACAAATGCTTTGGACCAGAATTCTGGGTGCAATGCAAGGAATACCATAACCTCCAACAATTTCATGACATAGTGGTGGTGGCCCCATGTTCCTTCCCTGTAGAAATTCAACAGCTTTTTCAGCAGAGCTTCCTTGGCTGCAATTGGGCAATTTATAGGCATAGCTCTAAGTATCCGGTAATCACAAGGTAGAGATGGGCAGGTATGGACATGTTTTGGGAAATCCTAAAAAGGGGGCTACCTGTTGGTGACATTTTGGTTTGGCTGTCAAAATCCCCCTTACTAGAGATAAAAATTCAATAACCTTTTGTCTTGGATGTGCCACAATTATCGCTCATTTAAAAACGGTCTTGCTAATAGAGTGTTTTATCATGCTGGGCAGTCTCTGAATTCTCCATTATTTAGTGTTTGCTAAGCTGATGGCTCTTCCATAGCTCTTCCCTTATCTGCGCTCCTTCAGAATTGGATTTTATATTTTCCGAACCAGTCAGATATGACAAAGTCATTTTCTTTTTCTCTTGTCTTTTGAGGGAATACAAACTTCTTTTTAACAGGAACCATTTAAGGATTAAAGTTGCTGGAAGAGGATGAATTAACAGAGGACGTCGAGTAAATTCTAAAGAGTTTTTGTATGAAAATGGAAGCAGGGTTTCCTCTCCTCTTCCTCTCCTGCTTCTCTGCCTTGTCATATATAACATAAACTCATCCTTTTCCCTTGCCAGAGCTTCAGCCTTCTGAAGCCCTCTGAATATTTTACAAAGAAGGAATTATTATGCACAACGAAGGGGACAATCTTTCTGTTTTTCAGATGGTTGCATGCTGTGTGTGTAGGTAGGAAGATGAAAGATTTGCCATTAGCTTAGCGAGTCGCAGCTCCTCTTTTAAATTCAGCTGGTTGGTGGCACCTCGTGACTTCAGCTCATAGTCAGCAGTTAACGACTGCCTGGCTCAAACGATGAGTTTGAAATTACTTCCTCACAGAGCTCACATAAACCAGGGTTGTCTTCCCCTTCTAGATGACTTATGGGAAGTAAAGTTTTTGCATGCTTACCATGCATCCTCTTAAGTTTATAGATCAGTAGATGCCTTTGTGTCCACCCGAAGGTTTGCTCAGTGCATCATGTTTACTTTCTGTGTGCACTTTCTCTTTCTTGTCCTTAATGAAGAATATTTTAAATACAGTTTCAGTACCTTAACAGTTTTATCTAGAACTAGTGGCCTCAAGAAAGACATCCCCTCTCCTCTCTCTTCCTTGTCCACAAAAGGAAAATCTCTTTAGCAAAGGATCCTGAGGCTCAGTGTTTAGTCAAAGTAGGGAGGTGCATCAAGGAGCCCCCTGAGAGGAAGCTTTGGGTCAGAAGGGTGTTGAAATCAAGGCAGAAATGGAAAAAATCTCTTGAGCATTTTTACTGTGGGATGTTTGTTGGGTTTTTGTAGCACCCCAGGTCCTGGATCCATGCAGCTGGGTGAGCATCTTACTATATCTGAAAACCACACGCATACATGCATGCTTACCCCTTTTCTTGAAGAAAAGCCTCAAAAGCATGAAGGACTTACCTAAAACATCTTATTTCTTAAAACCAGACCTAAACCAATTATTTCTTTGACAGTTATTAAAGCTTTTGCCTTTCAATACCAACTCCTCCCTATCTCCTGGTGTCCCTTGGAAGTTGGCACTGGAGCAAGGATTCCTTAGAAAGCAAAGATTCAAAGCCTTTGGCTTCAAGTCTCTGGCTTCAAGTAGACATCAGGCTCACCCTGTGTCTGCCATGCTCCCTTTCCAAAGCAGGGTTTGCACAGACCATTGGATGGATGTGGCTTTCCCCCTCTCCCTCCCCATTTTTCAGGAGCCGTATTTAGGGGGATGGAAGTAACCCAGCTCCATGCAGGATGCTGCTGCCCTCTCATCTGCCATCCATCCCAACGTGACAGCCGTAAGCAGAGCGTTAAAACAATGTCAATATGTCAAAGTGATGCAGATGCCAATATGTAAGTCAGGAGATAAATCCCTCTTGTTCTTCCAGAGAAAGTCTTTTCTTATATCTTTTTTTTCCACCGATCTGAGCAATTGAAATTGCTGCTGTCACAGCTTTTATCCAGGGGTGCAACAATTTTCCCGGAGCACTCTTAATTCCACATTTAACTGTAATATCATGATTTCCAAATTCGAGGCCTCAACCTCGCATGGGGTTGTGAACGAGCCGGCTTCAACAGCAGAAATGCTGCAAACTAAAATCACAGTGAGGACACCAGCAATAAAGCTTAGGAGTCATCAGCTTCACCTCTTTATATAGCAAAAAGAGCATGGCTCTTCCCTGACAGCTGGGTCTGCTTAGGAACACCATCAAGATGCAGTTGGGTCCGTTCATGTGTTTTTAAGGTGTTATAAAATGAGATACAATAAATAAATAAAGGAGATTTATTTAGGGGCATTGCAGGGTGTGCAAGGGCAGTGTTTGGCTTCTGAAGTATCTGAAAGGACATTCAGCCCCTTACCTTCTTGATCCAGGATGCTTCCAGAGCAGATTGTTTTCTCCTGTTCAGGGGTGATTTCACCCCAAAATCACAGGGCAACATGTGGAAGATGCCTTCACTGCTTCCTCTGCTGATGGGCAGCGCTTCACCCTCCAGACCTGCAGCAGTTCAGGTGAGCTACGACTTCATCCAGAAGCAGGGAGGAGAAAAAAGGGTTTGTGCTACATCTTTTCCATCACAGACTGGCTTTCGTTAATGATAACAGCGAGCATTTGCATTGCATTTTCCAGCCATGGATCTCAAAATACTTTGAAAAGGTTAACGAAGGCCATTACGAGATCAAGACTATCCTGGACCACTTTGCACCTAAAGGGTCGAGCCTCCTCTTTTGCCGGGCTCCGTATGCCTCCTCATGCTGAAATAGGCTTTGATGGGGAGTAGAAAGCATCCCGCAGCCCTTGAGAAAGCGATGCCTTTTAAAATTGATGGCGGAGCCCCTTTCTACCGCTCTGCCAGAGTAAAGGAGCTATAATTTACAGTCACTTTAAGGCCCCTTTCTGCTGCCAGAGTGGTGGTGGAAAGGGGTCTCAGTACAAATGAAAATCAGGCCCGATGCGGTGGTAAAATTGATGCCTTTCATTTGGTAGTCAGGCCACACAGCGGTGGTGAACTCAGACGGGTCTTTGTGTTTAACCCCGGTGTTTCTAATGAACTGAATTCAGCTCTTAAATGGGGCTATATTTCTCTCAAGTTGGAGCTTATTTTTTTTCCTGTCACTGAACTTGTACCACTTCTGGCTATATTGATTGCTCATGGGGAACTTTTTTTTGTAGAGATCTATTAATAGAGAACCTTATTTAAAAGCCAGATTAAAGATGATCAACACGTGCCTGACCTCACGCAGGAGAAGGACTTGGTGAATGCTGTTGCTTTATTAGTGCAACAGAAGTAAATTTCTTTCTGAAACAGAAAAAGCTGTGACTTTCTAACAAATGCAAAACATCTGCTGTGAACTTAAAGAGATAAATCTTGAGTGCTTGTCTTATGTGATGAATATCTGTTGCTTCAATATCACTTAGTCCAAATGACAGCTTTCCATTTTAGCGTCTTAAGCAGCCTCATTTTCCAATACATTTTCTTTTTCTGCAAATGTCCAAAACACGGTCAGATCCCCTTCTCAGATTCTCTAAACCTTCGTAATATGATCAACCATGATGTCTTTTTCCATCTCAGAGCTGTGCACGCATCACTTGAATGGAGATTGGGTGTCTTGGGGTGATCCCTTTCTACCTCTGCTTTGCAGACTGTTTGATTAGGATCGCATTAACTCAGTTTGTGTCTATGGGGTATCTTACAAATGAGCTCAAGTTACCATAGAATAGGATGGTTTTGGCTGGAAAAGACCTTTAAGATCATCGAGTCCAACGATCAATCCAGCCCTAAGTCCACCACTTATATTAGGAGTTGGAAGGGACCTCAGAAGTTCATCCAGTCCAACCCCTGCCAGAGCAGGATCACCAGACCAGGTCACACAGGAACACGGCCAGGCGGGTTTTGAATGTCTGCAGAGAAGGAGACTCCACAACCTCTCTGGGCAGCCTGGGCCATGCTCTGGCACCCTCACAGTAAAGAAGTTTTTCCTCATGTTCAGGTTGAACCTCCTGTGCTCCAGCTTGGGACCATTGCCCCTTGTCCTGGCATTGGACATCCCAGAGCAGAGCCTGGCTCCTTCCTCCTGACACTCGCCCTTTCCAAATGGATCCCCAGGAATGAGGGCACCCCTCAGTCTCCTCTGCTCCAAGCTCAAGAGCCCCAGTTCCCTCAGCCGCTCCTCAGCAGGAGATGCTCCACTCCCTCCAGCATCTTTGTGGCTCTGCTGGACTCTTTCAAGCAGTTCCTGTCCTTCTTGAACTGAGGGCCCAGAACTGGACACAATATTCCAGATGTGGTCTGAGCAGGGCAGAGTAGAAGGGAAGGAGAACCTCTCTGCCCTACAACCACTCCTTCTGATAGACCCGCAAGTCCCTTTCCGCTGTGCTGCTCCCCACACTCTTAAGCACGACATCTCCTCATCTTTTAAACACCTCCAGGGATGGGGACTCCACCACCTCCCTGGGCAGCCCCTTCCAGTGCTTGACAACCCTTTCAGTAAAGAAATTCCTCCTCATATCCAGTCTAAATCTCCCCTGGTGCAACCTGAGGCCATTTCTCCTTGTCCTATCACTGGCTACGAGGGAGAAGAGACCAACACCTGCCTCTCTACCCCCTCCTTTCAGGGAGTTGTAGAGAGCGATAAGGTCTCCCCTCAGTCTCCTTTTCTTCAGAACAAACACCCCCAGCTCCCTCAGCCGCTCCTCATAATTCTTGTGCTCTAAACCCTTCACCAGCTTTGTTGCCCGTGGACAGTTCACCCTATCCATGCCCTGAGCTAACCACAAGTTACACAAATGTGTTACTGCAATAAGCTCAAGATGCCAAGCCCAGCACCTGGGTAGATTGTATTATTCTGGCCTGGGAATGGCTGCTTCAAAATGGTGTTGGATGTCTTCATTCACATCCAGTCTAACATGTGGATCTATCAAGTCCAAACCACACCATCTGTTATCACCTGCTAATTAATCACCATTTATAGTTTTAACAGAAGCTTACGTAAAGCTGCTGCAAACAGGATTGTCACTCCTAGCTAATATTTAGACCTTGGGTTCAATATCACCTGGGGTTACTCCATACCAAATGGTAAAAGCCTAAAGGGGAAACCAGTGTCAGCATGCAGAGGCTTTTCGGAAGACTTTGGTGAGGAAATATTAAGTATCCATTGTTAGCCTGACTTAGAGCATTTATGAGCCTTTTATCGGTGACTCCAAGAGCCATCAGCAACACTACGGATGTGTTTTCTCCCAAAGAGTCTCCGGATTGAATGGACTGACTTCACATATACAAATGGGGTTATTTTTTTCCCCTCTAAGTGCCAATTCAGCAAAATTGTCTTTGATCTGAAAGCAAAGCTGTGTCTGTTGGTCTCTTAACACCAACTGAAGCTGACCAAGAGCTGAGCAGAGCAATTCGGGCAGAGGACCTGAAGAGTCCAGCTGGTACCATCTTAGCTGAGCTGGCTTTTGGAGGACTAAAACCGTGGCAGGTTAGCTTTTTGGTTTCTTTTATAACTATGATGATAAAATTTCATAGCTTAAATATGCGACTGCTTTGCTGGATCATGGGAAATGAAACCACACAGTCATCAGCCAACTACAAGCTCTTGATTTCTTGTCGAAGGGATCTTCTTCTGCCTTTCAGTGCCTTTTTTCTCTCATATGTCTGCAGTGAAGCTGTTCATATGGATTAGTGCTTGCCACTTTCCCCAGCCACAGTGCTTTACCTCAAATATTTCATGGTTAGTAAATGAGACGTTGCTTTTCTGACCTGGATACTCAGCGTTTATGGTTCTTTATCTCACACAATAGACACACCACTGTGATGGAGTCCCAGTATTGATCTGGTGCCGTGGGGTCAGCACTTAGCTTACCGTCATGATTACACTAATTACTCTTGCTCCATCTTTCTTTCCTCCCACCCACCAGCCTTAAACACAGGGGATTGTCATGTAAATAAGTGACCTAATTAGCAGTGCTTTCAAACCATTTCACAAGGAGGATCCCTCATGAGTAGTACCAGCAAATCAAGGTTTTTGTGGCAATAACTCCAAAGACCCTGCTGTCCACTCCTGTTGGTCGAATGCATTAGGATCCATTTATTTCTTCAGAAGGAAATGACTCACTGGTGTCAAAGATTAATAGCAGTAAGTCCACCTGCTTCTCCTTGGTGACAGCTTGCTATACTGTGGAAGGAGCAAAATCATTTTCAAAACTAGCTGACTGGATTCAAAAGCATGGTCAATCATTGACCTCCCCAGTGAGTCACTTTACCGCAGTGCATGGTCTGATGCAGCTGATGCAAAACGTAACTCATGTTCCTGCTG
>NW_010188843.1:33992-49879 GCF_000695765.1 Mesitornis unicolor
TGTGCTTGTCCCTTTTCCTGTGAGGGGAGTCTGTGTGAGCCTATAGTGAAAACCCTTTGAGGTTCATGGATATTCATATTCACACCTTCCTCTATATCCTCCTGGACAAGACTCATTCATTCTCATTTATCTTCCAGCATGGACCTCCCAGCCGCTCCTCCTCTTGCTTTGCAAACCAATCTATTAAAAGCAAACAGCCTCAAAACACTTCTGTCTGTAATTGTCAACTGTCAAAAAAGGATCCTTAAGGTATCTACTGAACTGTATTTATTTTCATTACACTTTCTTCACCTTGTCCCTGCCTTTTGTAAAGAGATGCAGTTTTGTTCTTGGATGTCAGGACACGAATTGACTTCAGGACTTTACTCCTTGCTATTTCAGTGAGTTCAATAGACTGGGATGTTTAAAGTCCTTTTAAAAATACAACCCTATCAGGACATCTTCTACCCAGAGAAATTTTGCAGTGAGGGCATTTATTGGCAAGGGGCAGCTCAATATCATGGAGGGCTCTGAGGAAAGAAAGGAAGAAGTTAAATTTATGTTTGTGTTTGGACCGTCACCCCCTTTCCTGGCCCAGTTGAGCAGCCCTTTAACAAAACATCTTGATCCCTCAATATTTATTTCAAGGCTCGGTTATGCTGCTTTGTAAGTGTCCTAATACCAATCACTGATTTTTCTTTCCTAGTTCTGAGGAAGCCTTCTGTGCAGCTTGACATCTCTTTATAGGTTTGGGGTATTTTTTTCATATTAATCCAAGTGCACGGCCAAAGCTCATCTTTCTTATTCTTTTAGCTGCCAAAACCCTGATCATTTCAGTTCATCTAGGACACATCCTAGCAGCGATGTGGAGAATCTTCCATGAAGTCGGTCCATAAATGTCTGTTGTTTCCCTTAGCCTCAATTAACACAATGTGAATTTTTCTGTATTTTTAACAAGAGCCCAGCAAAACAATGCTCACCAGCAAGTTAACAGTGCCCTGAGTCAGATACCACTGAAATATAATTAATTTGACAATACATACAATACCTTCCACTCATTTTTGCTCATTCATTCACAAATATTGGCAGTTTTTAAAAGGTCTTCTCAGCCTATTGAAACCAGTGACAAATGAGTAAAGAAATCAGCTTGGGGGTGATTTTTTGGCTCTGTGTAACTTGATGGAAGTGTCTCCATTAGCTTCACTACAGCTGTGGTTTTGCCTTATCTTTAATGGAAATAGGTGATGCACATGGCTGGTTGCGTCCAACCAAACACAGAGAAGAGTGGGAAACACCAAAGAGGCTAAAAATACTTTCCATAACTCAATAGCAGATGAATGGATTTTTACTAAGCTTCCTAAATCAAGTCGCTTCTGAGCTAGTAAAATTCAGCCCAGGAAGTAATATTGTTGAGAGGGGTAGGGAAGTGGAAAGTTACATTATGAATGACTGAAAACAGAAAAAAATTAACACAGAAGAGTTATCATAGTTGAGGAGCACTGGAATGGCAAACTCTGGACTTTTCAAAGAGATCTGTCCATAGTGAAAGTCTTTAACTGTGATAGCTCTCCTGCTCGAGCACAGTTTTGCTTCCTTCAATGAAAATAACCTGCTCTTCAGAGTTTTGTAAATGAACCAAAAGGTTTTGGGGTTTTTCAAGCCTCTTCCAGGCTTGAAAGTCCTTAAAGTGTTGAGCAACCAAACCTTCCAGTGGGTTATCATAGGATGAAGCTAGAACCTCCCACCACACCTTTTGCTCTACCCCTCTACCTTGGAGACACCTTTTTTCCCCAAATGATAATCCCTTTCCAGAGGCTGCATATTTGCAGAAAGTAATGGAAAACAAGCCACTTTTCGACGAGTTATTGCCTTTTTATAAGTGCTAATTTCCTTGTGAAATGTATGCCTGCCAGCAGAGGCAGACGAGGAGCTCCGCAGGCAGCTCTAACGAGACAATTCATTAACTGGCGAGTGTACACACGCCATAAAAAGCATTAATTCTCAAAATGAAAAACTAATAGAGTGTTTAGCCTGTTCTTTATCACCGGTGACAGTCTGTGCTCTGCTCATCATTAGTGTTTACTGAAGTGATGGGGACTGCAGCCTGCTTATCACCACTCATCGCAAATGAGGTCGCGATGCTTTTTTCCAGCACGCTGCCTTGTCCCTTCTCCTGCACTTGAATTTTGACGTGGAGTGGAGGGCAGAGAGGCATGGAAGGAAGCTTTCAATGCCAGCCTTTAGTTTTGTCTTGGTTTGGTTCTCCTTTCTTCATCCTCCTCAACCTCAAAAAGATTTGCAAGGGAAAACCCTTTCTTTAAGTATTTTCCCATATGGTCTTGGTTGCCTCTACTAGAGAACAGGACTCATTAGTAGGAATTTACTATAAGTAATATTAATGAGAAGCTCTCCCTGAGCTCACTTTCTCTTTACTTCTGCTTGTCCTTCAAGTGTCAGGATAACTTTGCCCTTTAAGCACCAGGTTTTGCCATTGATCCCAGTAAAAGGTGAGCCGGACCGGTGCTGTGTATATAGCTAATTCCATCCTCTCATCTCTTGTTTGAAAGATCCCGACCTCTTAAAGTATGTCCTGTCTTGGTATTTGTTTTGTTTTAACAAGAATCCCTGTTCTCACCTGTGTTTCTCAATGAATCGATGTGGTCCAGCGTCCATACGAGCTGCATGAGCTCAGGTTGGACTCTATGTAAAGAAGACAGCTGACATCAAACATCAAAGTGTTAGGTGCCAGATATGTTGAAGGTTGGACTAGATGACCTTTAAAGGTCCCTTCCAACGCAAAGGATTCATTGATTCTCTGATCTTGAAGGTCTTGGGAGATCTTACTGCTCTTACTCATTGTTTTCTCTATATTTAAAATCTATGAAGAGAACAATTTAGGTAAAAAGGAGCAATGCGGCAATATCTCCGTAAATACTTCAAGTATTCAGCCATACCTAAGAGGCCCCAAGGTTCACATGTCTGAAAAGGAAGGGGGAGGACATCAAACCCAAAATCTAGCTTTGGTTCCTGAATTCTCATAGCTCTGAAGTGAATCTTGTGAACTCTGAATCACAGAATCACAAAATCACAGAGTAGTAGGAGTTGGAAGGGACCTGGAAAGCTCATCCAGTCCAACCCCTGCCAGAGCAGGATCACCAGAGCAGTCACACAGGAACACGTCCAGGCAGGTTTTGAATGTCTCCAGAGAAGGAGACTCCACAACCTCTCTGGGCAGCCTGGGCCATGCTCTGCACCCTCACACTCACAAAGTTTGTCCTCATTTTCAGCTTGTACCTCCTGTGCTCCAGCTTGCTCCCATTGCCCCTTGTCCTGGCATTGGACATCCCAGAGCAGAGCCTGGCTCCTTCCTCCTGACACTCGCCCTTTCCAAATGGATCCCCAGGAATGAGGGCACCCCTCAGTCTCCTCTGCTCCAAGCTCAAGAGCCCCAGCTCCCTCAGCCGCTCCTCAGCAGGAGATGCTCCACTCCCTCCATCATCTTTGTGGCCCTGCTGGACTCTTTCAAGCAGTTCCTGTCCTTCTTGAACTGAGGGCCCAGAATTGAACACAATATTCCAGATGTGGTGTGAGCAGTGCAGAGTAGAAGGGAAGGAGAACCTCTCTGCCCTACAACCACCCCTTCTCATCCAGCCCAGGATGGCGTTGGCCTTCTTGGCTCAAGGGCACATTGCTGGCTCATGGGCATCCTGCTGTCCACCAACACCCCAGGTCCTTTCCAGCCACTCGTCCCCTGTAGCGTCCATGGGGTTATTGCACTCCAAGAGCAAGACCAAGCACCTGGCCTTGTTGAAGCTCATCCAATTGGCCTCAGCCCATGGATTCAGCCCATCCAGGTCCCTCTGCAGAGCCTTCCTACCCTCAGGCAGATCAACAGTCCCTCCCAACTCAGTGTCATCTGCAAATGACTGAAAGAATCAAAATCCAGTTCCAGATATTATGGCTCATTCCAGTCCTTTTCTATACAGCCGCAGCTCTGAGATCCCCAAACAGACCAATTTAGAGGTGGGCAGTGAGTGATCTATGCCATAGAGCTTCAACTAATACTCCTGCAGTCAGAAACCACTCCAAGTGGCCATATGGGTTGCATATAGTTGTTCATTATTTCTTGAGCACCACAGGCGTGCAGAGCGCTTTTCAAGGGGATGAAAAGAGGAGGCCTCTGCTCCTTGGAGGGTTTACACTTTAAATTAGATTGTGTCGGCATCTCTAGAGCAGTGAGAGATCAAAGTGGGAGGAAAGATGAGTAACCACGAAAAGAAAAGCGGCTTGAGAGCAGGGTCCTGGTATTTATTCCCACCAAGAGAAAATAACTTGAGTTGATGTGCTTTATCTGATTCTTTTGAGTTATTTGGGCTTTTTAATCCCCAGCAAGTTCTGAAGTGTCTCCTGCAGCCGAATGCAGCATCTTCATACAGCTACATGGAGGCAATGTCCCATTTCATTTGTGTCACCTTTCAGTGAGGCTGTGGGCATCTCGGTGACGTTCTTGTCACCCCACCAAGCTCTGTCTCACCAGCATCACCATGGCAGCAGCTTTCCTTTACCCGACTCTGGTCCAGATTGACAGACCATGGCTTAACAGAAAGAGATGTGGTTTTTAAATGGTGACATATTTAAAAAATATTAGTTTCCTCCTCTTGTTTGGTATCAGAAGACAGAGATCTCCTTGCATATGTCTTCCTTCAGAAATCTTGCTGAAATGAGTCCCTAATGTTGCACCTAATGTGCACTCAGTAGTGCCATACCCCATCTCCTTTAATTCTTTAATTAATTCTTTCATTCTCTTTAATTCCCCACATAATCACATATTTCATTCTTCCCAACTTCACCCAATGCTTTTTCCTTTAAATAACCAGATATTCTTCTTTGTTGGTGGTGTTAGAGTAGATTTTGTCTCCCAGTGGCATCGCCACCTCACGATGCTATAAGCTGTAGGAACAGGAGACGTGGAGAGCTCAGAGGCAGCTTGAATGGCAGTGATGGATAAAAAAACACATTTTCCAGGTTTTACACACTGGGAACTAAAGCATAGAGCGAGAAAGTGGTGCATGAGATCCCCAGAAAAATCTCCAGCAGAGAAAAGAGTTAACCCTGAGTCTCTAAAGGCATAGCCGAGCACGTAACTCACAACAAATTTCCTTTTCTGTGTGTGGATTTGCACGTATTTTGGAGTTTCCTCTTCTGAAGAGGAAGGGAGTAAGAAATTAAAATTTGAAAAGCTGCGAACTGGTCCCTAATGTTACCTGTGGGGCACAGCAAGCCTTTCAGGCTGCATCTCTTTTCCAAATACAAGGTTCTTTTTTTTCCCCTGAAATTTCTCCGTGAGCCTTCTCCCCCCGTAAAGCAAACGTGTGTGGTGCTCTGAAAAGCCTGAGCGTGCTGGGGGTTTACTTTTCAGGTTGTACCGGAGCCGAGGCACAGCCTGTAACCTTAGATTGATTTATCTCCTTGGTCTATTAAATCATTTGAATCTGTTAGCAGTCGCTCTGCTCAAGCAGGGAGCGGGCAGGACGCGCTATTGTAGACCTTGATTGGTTACAGAGGTTTGTTTATGGGCAACACGGCAGGTTTTGTTTAATATTCGAGAGGTCTAGTAATTTACATCCATTGATTTACAAGGCGCAATCTGTCAAGAGGCCCCGGCGTCACATTGAATTGCAGAATGATTGAAATCATTGGTGACAACGAGTGTGTTAAGTTTATTTTTCTGAGGTTTGCTGGAATGAAATGTTCCGTCTCCTTGGGGTGAGATATCTTGGCTGTGCTTACAGCAAGCTAGAAGAAATCCCAGACAAAACCGTAACTCATCCAGCAGCACAGGAATCTCGTTTAAGACAATGGAAATTCATCTGCTGAGGCTGCGAGATGATAAGGGCCAATGAAGCAAGGAAAACACCACTGCTTACCCAACTGTTGGGTATTTTGTTGTCCAGGAGGGCTCATACAATCACAGAATGTGCTGGGTTGGAAGGGACCTTTACAGCTGATCCAGTCCAACCCCTGCAGTCAGCAGGGACATTGGCACCACATCAGGTTGCTCACAGCCCCATCAAGCCTGACCTTGAATATCTCCAGGGATGGGGCCTGCACCACCTCTCTGGGCAACCTGTGCCACTGATCTACCACCTCATGGGGAAGAACTTTTTCCTCATATCCAACCTAAATCTCTCCTTTTCTCGCTTAAAACCGTTACCCCTCATCCTATCACTCCATGCCCCAGTGAACAGCTCTTCCCCAGCTTTCTTACAGGCACCTTTCAGGTCCTGGAAGGTCGCTCTAAGGTCCCTCTTGAACCTTCTCTTCTCCAGGCTGAACAACCCCAACTCTCTCAGCCTGTCTTTGTAGCAGAGCTGCTCCAGCCCCTGAGCATCTTTGTGGCCTCCTCTGGACCAATATTCAACTTGGTGTAAATGGATTATGAAGGAGGGGAAGGGGAAGAAGGAGTGGATGGCTTCTGATCTGCCGTTTTGCTTTTCTAGTATTTCAGCTGGAGGTATCTCCTTCCGCTCAGAGTGTGTTCCAGTGGCTTGAATGTCCATGCAATGCAGGGTCACCCTTTGCCCAAAGAACTGGTCAACTCCAACACCAGCTCCAAATTACATTTTTTTTTCAAAGCCCCTTAATAATTTAGGCTCTGATTATTTTTTGCTGCCACATCACCTTCTGTGTGTTCGTTTTGCCAAGCATGATGGAGTAAAGCTGTCTTGAGTGAGACTTAAAGAAATGGGATTTTCTCTGTGGCTGTGAAATGGTCTTTTCTGGATGTCCAGAGAAGGAGAAGGGAAATTTGATGGCTTCTTAAAGGCTTTCTTTGATCTCAGAAAGCAAAAGGACACTTCAGTGCCCCCATCATGCATGGAAGCAATTGGATTGCATCCCTCAAGCCAGCACCAGACCCTTTTCCCTGCCATGGGGACTCTGAACACCCAGAAGGACTTCAGTGCTCTGGCTTTAAATAAGGAGCAGATTGTCCCCGTCTCCCTCCTCCTCTTATCTCCGCTGACAAATATAATTACAGCTTCACTTAAATTGCTGTAAATGAATTCTAGAGAGCAGAAAAATTATGCGTGTATCTCTCCACTGCAGAAATGAGCTGAGTCTGCGTTTCGGGTGATGGGTCCATCCATCTCCACAGCTTGCAGGGAGACATTACTGGAGCGAGCTGGCACGATCGAACCCAAGGCTGCAGCCCCAGCACTGCTGAAAAAGAAGTGATTCTTGCAGCGAGCCCATCTCCAGGAGTGAGACTAATAGAAACTTTTCAAAATGTAGGATTTTTGACAAAAACTGTGGGTTTTTTCCCTATCATAACAAAAGTGACGTTTCCTGCTTTCTACTGTAATCAAATCAGCATCCCAAGACCTGATCCTCCAGTGTCCTCCAGGGAGACAAATGTCACTTGGAGGTCTCCCAGCTCAAAGGTGGGTGGCAGCTGGGCAAACAGCTCTTCCAAAGCACCTTCCCAAAGTCGTCTCCTAACACCATTATCTGGAAATTTGAGACTGTGTAAATAAGCCCATCACCTCTTCCACTGATAATTTCATTTTCTTTATAGGAAGTGAGCAGAGAAAGGCTTGGAGAAGTTTCGGAGTGTGCTAGGGAGGGAGCATCCTTGTTATTCCCATTCATCCTCGGTGGATTGTCGCCTTCTTTTCCCTCTTTATTTCTCTTTTACACTCCAGGCCAATTAATTATTTTCAACAATATTTGCCAGGCTACGAATTTCTCAACCATGTTCCTCGGTTAAAAGAAAACCTGCATAAACATTGCTGTGATTGCAGGAGCTGCTGAAGGAGGCTCCTTCTAGGAGCCGTGTTTTACAGGGCTTCATCTGTGCCCGCTTTTCTCTGCTATAATTCACAGTGCAATTAAATGCACAATTAGACCATTTGCTCCGTGCAATCTTTTCCTTTCACTTTGCTGCACTCGTTTAATTGTTCTGCCTTGTACATTTACCTCTGTTTCCATTTGTTT
The DNA here is from genome assembly GCF_000695765.1 of Mesitornis unicolor. Taxonomy (NCBI): domain Eukaryota; kingdom Metazoa; phylum Chordata; class Aves; order Mesitornithiformes; family Mesitornithidae; genus Mesitornis; species Mesitornis unicolor. Next base: position 41,967 of record NW_010188843.1, read on the forward strand.
CGCAGAAAAGGGCTTTTTATCTCCTCGTTTTGTTTATTTTTTTTTCTTCTCAGACTAGATCTGAAGGTGTGTTTAATTTTAGGAGCGAATCCAAAGCTCCGTGTAGGTTCCTCTTTCAAAGCAGGTCTTTGGCTGTACAAACAGCTGTGAGTGACATTTACTTAATCAAGTCCCCATCAAAATGAGAGTTTGTTGTCAACAGTTCCTCGGTGATGTACAAATCCTTTCTGTGCAGAGTTGCGTTGGTGTTTGGCTAAGTGTTTATCATGTAAAGAACGTTAATGTTTCTCACTGCCAGCAGATAGCATAGCTTCATTATTCAGGTTGATCATAGAGCAACTGTGAGCTGAAAATGTGAAGCAGATGTGGGGAAAAAAGCAGATATGGCAGAGCAAAAGAACGTTTCCAAGACAAATGGGAAATCTCAAGTCTTGTTGTGGCACCAAACACAGCTCAAATACAGCAAATGGCTCTGGTTACCTGCATTCAAATTAATTGAAACTGCAAGGGATGCAGAGAGTTGGTTTTGTCAAGCACTGGAAGGGGCTGCCCAGGGCAATGGTGGAGTCCCCATCCCTGGAGGTGTTTAAGAAACAGGGAGATGTGGCACTTGGGGACGTGATGTAGGGGTAGACTTGGCAGTGTTACTGGTTTACTGCTGGGCTTTTCCAACCTGAGTGATTCTGTTATTTTATGAAGAGGGATGCCAGGGATGGAAAACTCTCTAAGGCAAAGCATAATGTTGGCTTACGAAGAATCAAATATAAAACACTAAGTTTAGGTTGGGAATTAGATCCCAAACTTTATGGCCTCAAGTTGTGCCAGAGGAGGTTTTGGTTGGATATGAGGAGAAATTTCTTTACTGAAAGGGCTGTCAAGCACTGGAAGGGGCTGCCCAGGGAGGTGGTGGAGTCCCCATCCCTGGAGGTGTTTAAAAGACAAGGAGATGTTGTGCTTAGGGACATGGTCTAGGGCTGGTTCAGTGGTTGGACTCAATGATCTTAGAGGTCTTTTCCAACCAAAACGATTCTGTGATTCTTTGTAACTTCACTGTTAGAGAAGTGAGGGTTCGAAGGAGCCAGCAAGTGTAGAAATCTAAACAATTTTGATGTGGCACACGAGTTTATACTCAAGGTTTTGGGACACAGGGCTTCTACACACTGGACTTGATGATCCAGGAGATCCCTTCCCATCCCGTTATTTAAATCAAGTGGAAGTTGTCTAAGAGGAGCTGCCTGATTTCAAACATTGCTGATCACCCTATGCAGGATGTCCTGCTCAAACGAGGACTTGTACTCAGATATTTGGGATATGCTTCCTCTAATTAGGGTGGATTATATGATAACAGCATATTACTCTTGTTGGCAAAGCTGCTTCTGTAGCTCGAATGGCAGCGATTTGTTTTGCAGGGGAGAAGGTTCAGGGTTCAGGCACTGGGATAAAGTATAAGGAATGAAGGATGCAGAGTTGTAGCTGCACTGACACTTCTCCAAGTGACGATGCTCTTGTGATCAGGATAAACTCAGGGCAGTTTTTAGAATGGGTTGAGAAGGAAACAGTTGGTCCAACTCATACCTGTTGCCTGCTTTTCAGTTGCTTTACTGCCTAAAAGCTGTGTTTTATTAACAAGAACGAAGAAGGCCACCCAAATGCCTCTGGAGGGATGGGAGCAGGCAAAGATTCACTTGAGATTATATGAGAAAGTCTATGGTGACCACAAAGGACCGTTTCTCTTGTCAGTGCCGTGCTTTGGCTCCTGAGCAGCTCTTTTCTCGCTCTGAACAGAGCAAGATAAATGTTCCTGGATTCTGCAGCCACAGAAATACTCATCACAGAGCAATATCTTCCCAAGCAAATGTATTCTGGTGGCTGATTAAACCCCTCAGATTCACTTCGGAGTTTAATCAATTGCAGAGGCAGTTTGTTGCTTTGTACCCTCCCAAATTATAGAGGTTATTGCTCAGCCAAAGGTGGGTGTGAACACACGTATTTAGGATGGAAGCAGAGAAGATGCTGCAGTTGCTAAAGCTGAGCTGCATTGATGAAGTAAGTCACAGATTTATACTGTTTTCTCTTGCCAGCCATGTCTCCAGGCCAGGACAGCCATGCCAGCATGGAGCACCTTCCCGCATCTGATCAGATCCTGCAAACCCTGAGTGAGCTGGCCAGGTCTTTTCAGGAGATGGCTGACCGGTGCCTGCTGGTCCTGCACTTGGAAGTCAGGTAAAAACCCTGAATTCACAGATTGCTGGTGAGCTGTAGGTTAAGATTGTGTCCAGAGTACATATTATGGCATCTGAGATATACTTGCCTGCTGTAGCATCAAAGGTCAGTCCAGAAATGCCAGATCCCATCACCACCGATGGCCAAATGTGGGATGGAGGCAAGATATCGAAAGTGGAATTTCCTAGGGAAGTCTGTGTCTTATGTGTCAAAGAAAAATGGGGTTTCAGGGGCTTTTTGTCCTTAGAAAAATGCCCAATGATGTTTTAAGAGTCTAACAGGTGTCTGCACCATTTATTAGCCACTGCACTTCAGAGCTTTTCTTCCTACTTGTTCAAATAGTAACAGAAACTGGGAAACCAGCTGGACTTTTGAAAGGGATGGCTAATTTTATGATGTCTCCGACTTCACATGCAAAGATCAAAGGCAGCAAATCCCTTTCTTCAGGCTGCCAGCTGCCCACTGGGGCTGGGAAGACATTTTTCCCTTACCCATTGTATCAGCCAGGTGTATTTTCATTGCTTCCCTTTTCTCCGAAGCGTCAAATAGAAGCAGATGTCAGAAACGGGCAATGAGACTTGATGGGCCATGAGTTTGTTCTGCCGTGACATATCCTGAGCCATATTGAGTCCTTGTGTACATTGGCAGAGCTCTGGTGAAGTCAGTAATGTAGCTTTAAAAAAACCAAAATACACATTAGTTGCTGTCAGCAGTCCTTCAACCTGCTATCCATCATCTGCTGGCCACTTGATTGCAGGCATCACAGATGAGCTGGGGTTTGAAGGATTCGAGGAAGAGATTGCTAAGGTGTGGAAATGGAGCAGCTTTCCAGCTGTGATGTGATGCGAGGTGATGCCTGAGCTAACCCGGACTCATGGCATGGGCCGTGAATGGGTTTCTGGCCTCAGTCCACTGTGGCTTTCCATCTTGTTTAAGCAGAAATAATGTGTTGCAGGAAAAAAATTGCTGTCATTTTGGAGCACACCATTGCCCCCTTCCTAACAGGAGCCCCAGTTTGATGCTGTCAAATACACCAAAGCACGTTATGGCGTGCAATGGGTAGAGAGGATTGAGAAAAAGAGATGCTAACAACCAGGAAAATCCCCAGCGGGGTGAGAGCTTCCTCATATTCATTGCTCTGCATTTTGCAAGCACCTGCAAGGGTAGAGGAGAATCCCAGTCCCTCTGATGGCAACAGGTTTCTCTGCAACTCCAGCTCCCCGGATCTATGCCATTGCCAAGGTGCACAGTGTGTATCCATCCACAGAAACCTCCTGCATTAAACAGGCACACGGAGCACATTTGTAATGCACCTGGGAATTTATTTGCTGCTGCAGGTGCAGTCTGAGAAACCACCAGCAAACAGCAAAGAGGATTTGAGACGATGCAATTATCCCCTCGTCTTTCTCCTCCCTTAGAGCCTCAATTTGTTCACAGCTTCGCCACATGCAGGTTGACACCAACCCAGCGTTGATTTCTCCTCCTCCAGTACTGGGTGGGCATGACCTGAGGACGTGGTCACTGAGATCCTGCTCCATGGGTTTTTATCTGCTTCCTTAAAGGAAATCTGCAGGGGTATTCAGACCATTAACCATTTATTTTGTTGCAAATTACTGCAGTTTTAGATTACTTAATGCCTGTTAAAATATTTTCCCAGTAAAAACCCTATATAGAATTACATAGGAGCAGGCACCTAGATTGTAAACAGATGTTGGAGCAGGTCCAGAGGAGGCTGCAAAGGTAATCAGGGGCTGGAGCAGCTCTGTTCTGGAGACAGCTGAGAGAGTTGGGGTTTTTCAGCCTGGAGAAGCGAAGGCTCTGGGAAGACCTTATAGGAACCTTCCAGGACCTGAAAGGGTCCTACAGGAAAGCTGGGGAGGGACTTTTTACAAGGGCAGGGAGCGATAGAATGGGAGGGAATGGTTTAAAACCGGAAGAGGGGAGATGTAGACTGGATATTGGGCAGAAATTCTTGACTGTGAGGGTGGTGAGGCCCTGGCCCAGGTTGCCCAGAGAAGCTGTGGGTGCCCCCTCCCTGGCAGTGCCCAAGGCCAGGTTGGCCGGGGCTTGGAGCAGCCTGGCCTGGTGGAGGTGTCCCTGCCCATGGGGGGTTGGACTGGGGGGATTTAAAGGTCCCTTCCAACCCAAACCATGCTGTGATTCTGTGTTTTTACTCTTGCAATTGCCCTAAATTGGACTTGTTTGTCGTGGCCACCTCAAGGACACTACCAGGAGGATGGGAGGCATGAAACCAAGGACACTCACGTCAAAGCTACTCCTACCCCAACACAGCTCTCTGCTGTTCGGGCCAGTCCAGTGTAAACTTTCTGTCTCCATGTGCTGATCATGAGTTATGCTTCAAGTACAAGGGATATTTCACCCAGGTTGTGATTTGGCCCTTTTTCCTTGACAGATGAAATTCAGTATAAGCCAACCAACCTTCCGTCCGACTTGAGTGATGGTGGGTGAAACCCAAAAAATACTACAAAAAAGAAAAGTTTTTAGATATATTCTGCGGCCTATAGCACTTTCCTCTATAGGTTCATGAGAAATTACTGAATTACAGTTTTTTGCAGAACCCAAATAGGAGATTTGAATGCACAGAATTTCTCCTTCGATGGAGGGATGATGGTTGGGCACATTGCCTGCAGCCCTACGAGGCAGGTGAACAGTTGCAGTAGTGTTAAATGCTTGGGTAAAGCACAACCTTGGCCTGATGATTATGATTTCGTGTCCCCTGGCTTGCTCCTTCTGCCAGTTATAACTGCCAGTCTTCACGGTACGTAGAAGGAGTTCTTATTTGAGCATCAGTATGGAAGTGCTGCTGAACCAGCATGGATGAAGTTGGAGAACTTTGTGAAAAGACACTTCGAGTTTTACTGGGATCATGTAGGTCAGATCTGTTCTTGATAAGTCCTTTGTATTCACCTCTCAAGATGGCACAATGACAAAAAGAGGACGCATTTAATGCAGAATTAACCACCAGTTTCTCAAAATTAATGTTATTTTTTACTCGCTTGGGCATTGGTAGGAAAATAAGAAGTCAACACTTTGCATACCCAGCAATACTTTAAAATGGTGGTTGTTGCATTGCAATATTTCTCTGTTCTGTCTCACAGAGTTCACTGCTTCCACTACCTGATCCCGCTGGCTAAACAAGGGAACTACGCCATCGTCGCCAACGTGGAGAGCATGGACTACGACCCCCTCGTCGTCCGGCTCAATAAGGACATCAGTGCTATCGAGGAAGCCATGAGCGCCAGCCTCCAGCAGCACAAGTTCCAGTACATCTTCGAAGGTCAGGCATTTACCATAGGAGTTTGGTTCTTAGGAGATGATATTTCATTCTCATCCCCAAACTCAACGGTATTTCTTTTGAGGCGTAAGGCAGACTGTGGTAGTGCTGCCACCTGCAGCAGATAACTGAGACCCATGCAAACACAGGGCACTCAAAAACCCTGGTGTCTCTATACCATTTCTGAGCATATCTGACTCAGAAAAGGGCCCTTGCTAAGTAGCAAGGCAATAAATTGATGTGCGTGCAGGACAGTTCTTCCTTGGGAAGCCGTAGGGCCTGTATATATATTAACAAGCACAGCACTATTATGGCACAGTTCCTATCCGAAGTGTAGCCATTCCATTTCTAAAATTAAATTTAGAGAACATTAGCTCTTCTGATGTCTCATCTGTCGTGATTACCTTGTAGAATATAAATCATGTCTTGGTTCATCTCCCCTGTATTTATTTGTGGCGCTGACGCACAGTTCTCTTGCCTGCATGCCGGAATGCGTGTCTTTTTATGTTGTGGTTGTTCAGTCTGGAGAAGGTGGGGACTGGAGATGTACCCGTTGCCCAGTAGAGTATATCAGCAGGGATGAAGTCTTTATAAGCCTGGGTAGCCTTATTTTGGCCACTGATTACTGGTCCTAAAGAAGGTTTTCAGGCTTTCATCGAGCTGTTGGAGCGGGTCCAGAGGAGGCCACAAAGATGCTCAGGGGCTGGAGCACCTCCCCTGCGAGGACCAACTGAGAGAGTTGGGACAGTTCAGCCTTGAGAAGAAAAGGCTCCAAGGAGACCTTATTGCAGCCTTCCAGATCCTGAAGTGGTCCTACAGGAAAGCCAGGGAAGGACTTTCTACAAAGGCAGGGAGTGATAAAACGAGGGGGGGGGGGGGGGTGGTTTTAAACTGGAAGGGGAGAGATTTAGACTGGATATTAGGAAGAAATTCTTGACTGTGAGGGTGGTGAGGCCCTGGCCCAGGTTGCCCAGAGAAGCTGTGGGTGCCCCCTCCCTGGCAGTGCCCAAGGCCAGGTTGGCCGGGGCTTGGAGCAGCCTGGGCTGGTGGAGGTGTCCCTGCCCATGGGGGTTGGACTGGGGGAGCTTTAGGGTCCCTTCCAACCCAAACCATGCTGTGATTCTATGTTTCTATCTGTGTACTGACAGAGCATTTTTTAATCAGTTATTTTCTGAGCTATGTGAATCCATGGCAAACTTGAGTGATCAAAAACGCATCGCAGAGCTCCTCTTGCAGCTCAGGTCTGCTGTGTCTGTTCGAGGAGAGTGAAGTGGCTTCATACAGAGCCACGGAGAACATTAACATCTCATTAAGCCATGAGGTTGAAATTCAAACACATGGTCTTCATGAAATGTAGGCACCTCATAAGCTCAGTTTTGGGATTTACGTATGCCCCATGCTGGTTGCCTATACATGAATGTATGTTTTTTTTAATTCAGACTTCTAATTGACATCTACTCTTGTACAAGCCCGTGTACTGAGTGAATCAGGTTGGGTTTTGTGCTGTTCGTAATGTGACATGAATGCGTACATCATTTTGAGGGTGGCTGTGACTTTTTGCTGCTGGCTGTGTCCTTCAGCAGCAGAAACTGTTCAGGACTGATCAGAGAGAGGTTACACATCAAGCGCATTGAAATGCAGATCATTTCTGCTCTCACAGACTGAGAGTTTACCAGGGAAAAATACCACCCTTGGTAACAGACTAAAATACCATCATTTTGTAGGAGCAGTAGTGGTCTGCCCAGACAGAAAAGGGGACTCAAAGGGACTGTATGCAAAGCCTGATTATAAATATGGAAGTGCCCTGGAAATATCGGTGGCTATGAAAATGCAACTTTGAGTTTTTATGGTGTTTTAGGGCAGTTTAAAAAAATTGAGGAAAGTCCTCCTAAAATGGACAGGGAAGGTACTGAGGACTCTTTCCAGGTACAGTCCAGTGTATCTCCTGTTTCACTTCACATGCACCACTTAACCGTGCTCATTTATGGCTGTTATGATAGTTATTGTCACTAAATACCTTCCTCCTGTGATCTTACTGTTTGTTTCACCCGTGCAGGTTTGGGCCACCTGATTTCCTGCATTCTTATCAACGGCGCCCACTACTTCAAGCGCATCAGCGAATCTGGCATCAAGAAAATGTGCAGGAACATCTTCATCCTCCAGCAAAACCTGACGAACATCACCATGTCACGCGAGGCTGACCTGGACTTTGCAAGGTGAGCAGAAAAGTCCCGCGTTGTGTTTGTTACTGTTTTGATGTCCACACATACAGACGTAGCTCCTTCTAAAGGTTTCACCACTTGTACACACAACAAGGTGGATATCAAGTTAAACCCATAGAGTTGTTAATTGTGGTATTATATGTTGTATACTTTATATATACTATATATATAAT
>NW_010188844.1:0-15611 GCF_000695765.1 Mesitornis unicolor
TCACGAGGGTCTCGTGCCTTTTTGTCCCTTTACAATTATTCTTTAAACAGTGTGGATATATTATGTTATATGTTTACATAAACATGAACCCAGGCATATTACTTGCACAGCTAGCTAGCTTTGAGGAAGCTCCCTTCACTCCTCTGTCATGTAGAACATTGCCTTCAGTGCATGTCCTCCAGAAGGACTGAGAAGGTGCCAAGCACTGAGTAGGATAATCTGTTACCTGGTTGCTTTAAGAAGCTAAATTCTGAGAGGATGGTAGGATTTAGAGAGGACAAGCTCTTGCACCAATATGTTCTCCTCTCTCTGTAGGCTTGTTTCTAATAACATTTAAGGTGTTAGGTTTGATCACGTTGAACTTTGTAATTGTTGTGAATAATCCTCCTCCCAACTTAATGTTAGAGCTGCAGGTAGCAGTTTTAGCTAGGATTAAAAACAGAAATAAATTAAATAGTTTGGATATATATTCCCAGAAGGATGTATTGGAAGAGATGCTGCTTTTTCAGAGATAGAACTAATCCTTAATATTTTACTTGATTTTTAAAATTATTTTTTCAGGGTGTTACACACATTGGCTACACAGACCTGCCCAGCAGAAAGGCTAAACAGGCCAGTAGTCTGTATTCCAATAATATTCAACCTCCTAAAGGCTATTAGTTCTGACAAAGAGAACTTCTACTTTGATCCAAAAGATGAATTTGATTACGGGACTCTGGATCATGTTATTAGAGGAACTGTAGTAATGAAGGTAAGTCAGTAAATATTCTCCTCTTAATTTGTGAGTACATACTTGTACATTTATTAGTGCTTTCTCTTTAAAATGCATTCAAAGATACTGCATATCAACAGACTTCAGAGGTGGCTTGATGGAGAGCATGGGTAATTGTGTTTGTATTCAGCTGAATATTCCTCTGTCCTTTTTTGTGAAAGGAAACCTCTTTGCTTTTGCCTTCTTGTCAAGGTTAAACAAATACCTAATGTGTCTACTATTGAAAAATAGGAAAAAGATTAAATTTGCATGTTGTATTCATGTGATAAAAGCATAGTTATTTAAAATATTTTTGAAACATTACTATAGGACCGGAAAAACATTCTGCCTTTATTTTTTTAAAATAACTACATGTTTCTGTTGTTATAAGAATAACTTCAGAAAAAAAACTGGTGGAACTAGAATATGCAGGTTAATTTTAGCTCTATTAGGACATAATAAAATACAAACTGGGGGCATCAGCCAGTACTGGCTCTCCTTGTGCAACTGTTAGGAATTAATAATCTGCAATTTGGGTAGAGATATTCATTTATGTTGAGTTTTGCAGTATAATATTGCCAATGTTTTGTAGTGCTTATTAATATCTACTCTGGAGGAAGCTTGCATTGACTTCAGCTCTCTCAAATCACTACTTTAGTACAACTTTTAGGTCTGACAACTCCAACAGTTCCTCTAGAGTCCTGGAGAACAGCAAGAAATGTGAGACATCATGTCTGGAACACAGCATCACAGAATATTAGGAGTTGGAAGGGACCTTGAAAGCTCATCCAGTCCAACCCCTCTGACAGAGAAGGATCACCTAGACCAGGTCACATAGGAATGCATCCAGGCGGGTTTTGAATGTCTCCAGAGAAGGAGACTCCACAACCTCTCTGGGCAGCCTGGTCCAGTGCTCTGTCACCCTCACAGTGGAAAAGTTTTTCCTCATGTTCACATGGAACCTCCTATGTTCCAGCTTGCTCCCATTGCCCCTTGTCCTGTCATTAGACATCAGAGAGAAGAGCCTGGCTCCTTCCTCCTGACACTCACCCTTTACAAATGTATAAACATTAATGAGGTCACCCCTCAGTCTCCTTCAAGCTAAAAAAAAAACCAGCTCCCTCAGCTTGCTGAGGTCTGGGCAGGCTCTGATTACAGTTCAGATCTGTAGCAGAACTTGCTTTTTCCAAGACCTTGTTTTATTTTGGATAATTGCTTTTCATTTAAGGAACTTTCCCTCTGTTTGTTTGTTTGTTCGTTCCTGCTTTCAAGACCTGTGCTGTGTTTCTGCCAGGTCCTCTTGGACACTGATATTAAATCTTGTCTGAAAAATGCGTAAACTTGGTCATGCTGTACTGATCATCCAGCCTTGCAAACTTCTGCTCATGTGGGGGGAAAAAAGATGATGTTCTTGTGGCATGGCTTTAGGTTCTTAAGACTTATCTGAGTCGCAGGATTGAGAAGAGTAGACTCCTTGAACTATAATGCATCTGCCATGTTAGGGATAACTGTAAATATCTCTTGTTAGGATGGCAAGGTGATTTTCCCAGCATCTCCACCAAATAACATTCCTGAAGGACCCTCTGTGAAGCAGAAGACTGTAGCAGAGCTGGAAGCAGAAAAAGCAGCTACTATTACACCTTTTAGAAAAACTATGACTAGTGCATCTGTATACACAGCAGGTAGGTAACTTCCAGTGCTGAAGAATTAGTGTCAAGTGTTCCTCATTTGGCTAATACTTTTCAGTGACTTCTCATTTTACTCATTCCATTTAATAACTGGCTGATGTATCTAGTGCAAAAACAGTGTAGTGTAATTGCTTTTGAGAGGGGAAAATAAAATTTTAGAAGTTTAACCAAAAAATATTAACACTTCAAACCGTGCTGACTCATGCTGTGTGCATGTATGTGTGTTTGGCTTTATTTAAATATCAGTAAAATACTTAAAATTCTGAAGGACTCCTGCTAGGGACTGTGCCCATACTTTGCAGCAGAATCAATTTAATGCCATTGCTTTCTTCAGTATTTATGTTATTTTATGAGACTTAAATGCCCACAATCTACTGAAGTATTAGGAACAGGACATTGTCTTGACAAATAAATATTTGCTCTTTCTGTCAATTGGTATTCTGTGTGCATCAGAACTTCTGCACGAGGTAATTAATGAACAGAGTATCCTTAATGTTAACCTCTGTTCTTCATACTCTTTGAGTCTTTCAAGTAGTATCTCAACATGATTGTGACTCTTCTACATGTTTGCTATAGAACAGGGGTGTGATGAGCCAGCGTTGGGGAAGAAACCTATCTTTGCTGCTTTGTCTGCATGCATAACAAAGATGTTGGTATTATATTTATGGATTCATTTTATATTGGAAAAGAACCACTAGCACTTAAAGAGCCTTGTAGTTGACAAGTATGATCCAGCTGATCTTGAAATAAAACTATGCACAAAATTTCTTTTGCCTTTTAGCTCAGTACTGGACTCTTCTTGTACAGAGTTTAAGTGTAAGAAACAATTGAAAAGTTATAGAGAAGTTGTGCTGTGCTTCCAAGTTTACCAGGCATGTTAGCACTGGGCATCATAGCTCCTAACACTGCTTTCACACAAATTATGACATTTGGCCTAGCTGAAATAGTGGGGTACCATACAATATGGGGTGTGACTCCTGCTCTTCACTCTCCACTCATGTCAGTGACTAATGCAATCTCAGGTAAGTAGCTGTTATACAACTTCTTGTTTTCTATTTGAAATAAATACTGTTCCTTTTACTTGAACTATAGACAAAAGTCTGCTGATATGCCTTTTAAAATGCCAAAGAGCCTAGTACTACTTTGCATCTCTGAGTTGTCCTTGCTATTTATGAAAGTAATCTGGAACTTCTTTTCAAGAGTATGTTTTTTCAAAAGAAAGGCAAATGTGGTGCTGTGTATTTTTTGGTTTTGTTTTTATAAGTAATTTTCAACTCTTAAACTGTTTGCTTTAAAGTTTGTTTTACTTGGAGTGCTACAGTCTCTCCTTTCATACAGTACATCTTTCCTCCCAAAATGTTGCCCTGAAAAAAACTTGTCTTTCATGTTTTCTGCTTTCTTTTTTTCCTCTCTTCAAACTGTGTTTTGAGGAAGAGGGAAAAAAGAAAAATTTTCAAACAGTGACCTGTAAGATTCATAACCTTATAAATATATAAGATTTTATGTATCTGCATGTGTATATATGTGACAGGTCATGAGTCTGATCTATTTTGACTATTAAAAACAAAGGTTTTTTTAATCGAACAAGTACTTGAGGCTGACTGTGCTTGATGTACTGTACTTCAAAACTACATTAATATACTATTTTTTTTCTTTGGAAACATGCTTATATTGCTGAAAAAAGATCATGGCAGTCTTTGTTTAAATAGTAATATGTAGAGTAGGGGTAAAAATGTGAGTTGACTGGTGTATTTTTGACAGGTGGAAGGAAACTTGCTCTAGGTATAGAGCCTTTTAAGGTTCAGTAACACTTTTTTCCCTTTTAAATAGGAATAACTGCAGTTGGTGGACTGGTATTAATTAGAGGAAACTATCTCCCTGAAAACACTCCTCAAAGTCTACCAGTGCTTTCAACCTTTATCTCTTCAAGTCAATATTGCAGGTATGAATGTTAAGTGTTTTGCTTTTTTTTTTTTTCCCCTTCCCTGAGGCTAACTTAAAGCATCTGTGTAACTCTCTTAATTCTTCTAGCTCTTGCAGTGTGTAAATTCCAGAAATATTCTGGGAATAGAGTTTGAGAGCATCCATCAATAAAGAAAAAAAACCCCAAATTTAATGGTAGTTACTGTATCTGGTTCACACATCCTGTTCACACATCTCTTTTTAGAGAAGCATTTAAATGTGCATTTTTCTTTTACAGTATCCTTTGAGTGATGATTATATAAAATAGCTTTTTCCTGTATAACCCAAGATGGTACTGCATTTCTTTGTATTCCTTTTCCCACTTGAAAAATATACTAGTGGCATAGAATAAAATTCTGCTTGCTCAGTATTCACAAGTCCCAGCTTCATGAATAAAAAAAGATGCAAAAGTGAGCAATGTGACTTATAAATACATTTTTTGCTAGAGTAGACAGGGAAAAGAGCATAGTCATAAACTAAGCTGTACCCTATAGTCAGCATAGAGTATGGAGTCAGAGCAAGTCCTCCAGGCTTTCATAAATTCCCTCCTAAGGTTAAAAAGGACAACAGGATCTCACCCTGATTACACTTTTTTTTCCCTGGTTTTCCAGCTTGCTAGATTTTCAGAGGTGTTATTGCTGTCAGTTGCTAACTTTGTGTGGTAATATGGTTCAACCAAATATTTCTTATAGCTTGGCATATGCTTAGTTTTGGATTTTATTTCTTAAAACTTGTTGCTTTCTTTTGGCCAGGTGGGTTTATAGTTACACAGAGAATGCTGGATATGTTTGAACGTCCCACAGACCCTCCTGAGTACAACTACTTGTACCTTCTTCCTGGTGGTGTATTTGTAGGAGGCTATGCAGCTGCTCTCAAGGGTGGCTATAATATTGAACAGGTAAGAAGATAACATTTTGGCACTCAGCCTGCTGTTCACAGCATGGTATGCTTCTTCACTGCTTATTCTGTTAAGGAGCAAATAGCAAATTAGCCATCGTCTTTTAATCAGCTGTGAATTCCAACAAAGCCAATATGAAGTTGATTAAGTTTGTAATTATACCTCAAATGCTGAATCTGCAAATTTTAAAAGCTTTAATTCCCCCCGCCCATATCTAAAGCAGCAGGTACTTTGTTACTTATTAAACAGTTTTCCAAAATTGCATCTTAAATGTTGGAGTGACTATAGAAGCCAGTCTTCAGTTTAAATGTTTCTGAAAGTTTGAGTGTCACTTAAAGTAGGTATGAGATCTGGATGGGATGAGACTTCAGCACAGAGGGGAGGATGTACAGGGTTTTTACCTATTAGAACCTTCTATGGTAGACAGACTTCTGTTTGCATTTGTTTTAAAAGAGAAACCAATGTATATTGCCTTTTGTGTTTGGAAAAAGTGAATCCAAGCATAGCTTTATCCTGGGGGCTTGCAAAGCATTGAGATTTTTTTTAGTTATCTAGACATGTATAGCTGAGTTCATTTAAACTTGTTTATAGTTTTTGAAAACAGGAGTTCAGATGCACCATAAGCAAATTCCAAAACTATTCCTATAATGAACAGGACAGTTTAGCTTTGGGATTGTACTAAAGAAAAACTTGCTTCTGAACAGTTTAGGAAAGTTGGCTTGATGCAAGTTTAGTATTCACAGTGCAGAAAAACTAAGCTCATAAAGTGGGGAAAAATCTTTAATAGATATCACATATTAATTGGTCAAAATCGCATCCCATACAATTTCTCATAGTGAAAAGTTTGACTTCCACTTCAGTTAAGAACAAACCATCCCGTGACTTATACGCATTCTGGAGAAATTTGCCCTTTTGTGTAATAATCAGAAATATTTTGATAATGATTATGTACTTTGTGCCTCTACTTCACGAATGCATATTGATGTTTTTCTTATTTTAAAGATGATGTATCTGGGCTCAGGCTTATGCTGCGTTGGTGCCCTGGCTGGTCTGTCTACCCAAGGAACAGCTTGTCTTGGAAATGCTTTGGGTATGATTGGTGTTGCAGGAGGTTTAGCAGCAACTATTGGAGGCCTTAAACCTTCATCTGAATTGTTGTCACAGATGTCAGGTGCAGTGGCACTCGGTGGTACCATAGGTATGTGTATGATACTATAAACTAACAATATATGCTCTATACACGTATTTATGCAAGCTTTATATACACAAAATATTGTATAGGTCACAGGTAAATTGACTAACTTACATTTATGGCTTACTTATGTTATTTTGCAAATATGTGAACAAAGAATCATAAGTCCCAGGGCTTTTATTAGTGCATCAGGATGCGGTAAAGAATGGAGAGACTGGTGGAAAAGCAGAAGCACGTCATCTCTGTTAGGGAAACTGGGTACACAGAGGTAAATGAACTTGCCCAACTTCATACTTCTGTTCAGTTGCTGACAGAATGCTGCCAAATTCACTTTTTCACACTGTGCTTTCTTAACAGAAAATGTTGAATTTCTCAATATTTAATGAAGCTTCTAAGAACATGACATGCTTTATTCTTCTCTCTAATTTCCATGATATCCTCATTGCATAAAATGCACATACGCAGCTTTCAGTTACATGCCATTGCAATTTCTAGTGTAGAACAAGTCTTTCCATTGGAACAGGCATGTGTGTGTGTGTATTCGTTACACACTGAACCATGATATATCAATTTCTAGTTGCACGGATTAGTTGTGTTTTGTAAGACTTCTCTCCTGTCTTCAACTCTTAATAGGTTTGGCGATTGCTAAACTCATCCAGATTACAGGTCTGCCTCAGCTTGTGGCTGCTTTCCATAGTTTGGTTGGTTTGGCTGCTGTGCTCACCTGTGTAGCAGAATACATAGTCGAATATCCTCACTTCGCTACTGATCCAGCTGCAAACCTCACCAAGATTGTGGTGTACCTTAGCACATACATTGGCGGGGTGACTTTTGGTAGCTCTCTTGTTGCTTATGGAAAACTGCAAGGTGAGACCTTCCATTCAGTACTAAGTACTGGTTGTCCAAGAAGTAATTGCATCGTTTTGATTTTGTTTTGATTTGTTTTTGGTTTTTGGGTTTTTTTTTAGTAGATGGACATACACATCTTGAAAGGTAACTAACTTAAATTTAAACTGCAAATTCATTATGTAAATTGACAGCTGACAGGTCAAGCTTGTTTTAGGAAAAGAAAGGGCACAATTTCATTAACGATTATTTATTTGACATCAAGTTCAAAATGGAAAAGCAAAATGAACATTTTTGTCATATTTTGCTGTATTACTTCCAAAAAGGAAAACACGCTGTGCAAGCTCATCAAAAGTTATGTGAAGTGTATGGTGAAGATGCTTTAAAACAGTGTCAGAATTGGTTTGCTAAATTTCAGTCAGAGATTTTGATGTTAAAGATGCACCACGCTCAGGAAGGCCAACTGAAGTTGATAATGACAAAATAAAGGCATGGATCGAATCCAATAAGCGTTTAATGATACAAGAGATTGCTGATAATCTGAACATATTGAAATTGAGCATTGAAAACCATTTAAAACAACTTGGCTACATTAGGAAGCTCGATATTTGGGTACCACATGAGCTCAAAGACATTCATCTCACTAAGTGCATTGACATTTGCGATTCTCTCTTGAAACATGAAAAAAATAATCAATTTTTGCAATTATAACAAGCAATGACAAATGGATTGTCTACAACAACGACGAATGAAACAGAACGTGGAGCAAGCGTGATGAACCAGCTCAAAGCACTTCAAAAGCAAATATTTACCAAAGGAAGGTTACGCTGTCAGTCTGGTGGGAGTTCAAAGGCATTGTGTGTTTTGCATTGCTTCCAAGGAAATAAAACATTAATTTGTTCGTGTACTGTTGTCAACTGGATAAATTAAATTATGCCATCGAACAGAAGCCTCCAGAATGGGTGAATCACAAAGGTGGTGTGTTTCTCCATGATAACGCTAGACCACATACAAGTTTGGTCACTCGTCAAAAATTGTTGCAGCTTGGATGGGATGTGTTACCACATCCACCATATTCACCAGACCTGGCACCATCAGGCTACCATTTGTTTTGTTCTTTACAAAATGCCTTGCATGGTAAAACCTTCACTGCTGATGAGGATATCAAATCGTTCTTGGAACTGTTTTTTACTGGAAAAGATAAGAATTTTTTTGAGTGTGGAATCATGAAGTTGCCTGAAAAGTGGCAAAAGGTAATTGATCAAAGTGGACAATATGTTGTTTAATACAGTTGAAAAAAACGCAATTACTTTTTAGCCGATTTGTTGAAGGTTGTTCCACCCCCCCCCCAAGATTTAGCTCTGCCTTTAGATTGTTGTGTAATTGGAAAGAAACACTGTATTTCTGTATCGTGTAAAAGTTTATATATGAGTGTACTTTTAAAAATTCTGTTCTTGCTTGTGTACCTCTTTAGTTATGAACAGTTTATCTTCAAGGCTTGTACATATTACTGCTATTAATTACCATATCATATTTATTTATTATCATTATTTTTATTTATCACCATTAATTACCAAATCTTTCTGTGGGGAGACCTTATTGCAGTCTTCCAGTTCCAGAAGGGGGCCTACAGGAAAGCTGGGGAGGGACTTTTTACAAGGGCAGGTAGCAATAGAATGAGGGGGAATGGTTTTAAACTGGAAGAGGGGAGATTTAGACTAGAGATTAGGAAAAAATTCTTTACCATGAGCGTAGCGAGACACTGGCACAGGTTGCCCAGGGAAGTTGTGGATGCCCCCTCCCTGGCAGTGTTCAATGCCAGGTTGGTCAGGGCTTTGGGCAACCTGGTCTAGTGGGAGGTGTCCCTGCCCATGGCAGGGGGGTTAGACTGGATGAGCTTTATGGTCCCTTCCAACTCAAACCTTTCTATAATTCTATTGTATAAGCTTCCCTCAGTTCCTCTTATCTAGAAATGAGTGTCGTTTTCATGTTGTTAAGACACTGTACCTGACTATTTTACTAAACCTTTATGATCACAATTTCATCTTCCTGAGCAGACATTTGAATTGAAACCCTGGTGTTGCTGGACTCAGTGATCACTGCTAATATTTATGGGATTTTGTTCTTAGCATTGCAGGCTTCATTTAGGTACGTAGTTTTGCAATATCATTTAAGACTGACTCACTTTAAAGCATCCAATCCATTATCTATTTACCTACTTTGCAAACTCAGCCTCTTACTGTTTTAGTAAATATACCTTCTAAATTATATACTCGTTAATTCCTGATTCTTATGCACCCGAAGGTTTCTTTATTGCATTTATTTTTTGTTTTGTAAGCACACAGCTTTTGAGAGACTGAGTTAGCTAGAACTTCTTAGTATAGGTATTAAGAGATTCCTATTCCTGATCTTGTTATTAGCCTTGCAATAGTTCATTTGGGAAACATCTGTTTGCCGCCTTCAGTGTTTGAGACCGGCCATTGAAGGAGGAAGCATGATATGGAATGGAAAGCTGTCTTCTCTAATAATCTTTTGAAAGCTTTGTCAGTAGTATGTATTTCTGAGAAGAAATAAAGGAGTAACTACTTAGCAATTATTTTCTTTCTCCGTCTTCCCCTCTCCACCCCTCCTAGTGATTAGTGCATGTGTTCCTGGTGAACTTCACTGCCTGTTTCAGCCCACTCTCCTGTGTTTGTTTTGGATTTTTGTTTGGTTTGGTTTTTTTTCTTCTTTGCCGTATCAGCACCATAATAATAAAATTGTCTGTACTATTGAACTAGAAGTAGCAGGTCACACACTTTGATCAGTTCATTCTTTCTCTTGAATTCAGCTAAATTTAAATGAGATACTCTGTAAGTAATTACTTACACCAAAAGTAATGCATAATTATTTTTACTCTTTGCTGTGTTGTTTTAAAGTCTATGGTGAAAATAAATACTTGTTTGCCTTTTTAAACTGAATCACACACATCCCCAAACCTCTCTTCCCTTCAAGTCCCTGACAGTGTGGGGAGCTGTGGGAAGCCTGATGTCTTTTCAACAGGAAAAGAGGTCTCTGATTATTCTGAAACACTTAACAGAGATTAGGAAGTAAAACAAGAGTTTAAACAGGCGTATTTGAAAATCTAGAATAAGTCTGAATGTATTGCAATACTGTGTCAGCACAAGGTCTCAGCTTCAACTAACTTGTTTTATCTTCTGCTTCTCCTTCCCCCCTCCCCTGCCTTCTCTTTAAATTTTTCTTTTGTGGAGGTATTCAGTCTTCTCTGGGGCAAGAGACAGGTTCTCCTGCATGTATGTGTCAATCTCTGAATATGCGTTTGACTGCAGGTATCCTGAATTCTGCACCACTGCTCTTGCCTGGTCGACATGCATTGAATGCAGGATTGCTGGCTGCCAGCATTGGTGGAATGGTTCCATACATGGTTGATCCTAGTTACACTATGGGAATTACTTTTTTAGATTCTGTCTCGTCTCTCTCAGCCATTATAGGTGAAACAAATTAAACAAGCAGTTCATTCTTCAGGTTTCCAAGTTTCTTCCTGATGGCTGTTTTACCATCCTGCGTCACTATCATCATATTGTCTGTATGTTAACTTGCAGTAGCAAGTAGCAACTGACTTTCCTAAATCTTTAGAACAGTTCTGTTTTACAGCTAGAACAGGCTGTATACATATAGTGTGTATATAATTACGTTTTGCAGCTATGACTTAATGGAGGCTTTTATATGATAAACTGATATTTTCAAAGACTTTTTGAAAAGTTCATCCTTAAAATACTTATAAAGGCACTGGATGTACAGGTTGTCATGATAACTTAATAAGATTATCCCCATGTGTAACTTCCCCCATTCACTCACACCAGCTGTTGCAAAATTTACCCTACATATTACCATTCTGTAAACAGAGGCTTACAAAGTCTGCTCAGTATGAATACTTTACTTGTATGAACAGTTCCATGGAACTGGTGGGATGTTTTTGTGAGTAAAAACATGTGACTAAGCACAACATGAGGACAGTGGAGTGCCCTTCCTGTCTTAGAAGGCAGCATCAGTAAATCAAATCTTTGGGCCACAGCTTTATGTCTCCTATGTTGAAAATACTTGGATTGGATTATTAAGTAACTTCATATTTATTTTTTAATGCTACAGGCAGTCCTCTTTGCATGTTCTCCTTAGACATAGCTTATAGTGTGTATTTTCTTTCCTTTTCCAGGGTGTCACTTTAACAGCAGCTATTGGAGGTGCTGACATGCCTGTAGTTATTACTGTCCTGAACAGTTATTCTGGATGGGCTTTGTGTACTGAGGGCTTCCTACTGAACAACAACTTTCTGACCATTGTTGGTACACTCATTGGCTCCTCTGGCACCATCCTCTCTTACATCATGTATGTGGTAAGAAGTGAGCAGAAATTGTGCTTGTTTTCCAAGTAATGAGAAACCTTATTCAGCATGTTTGCTAGGGAGATAAGCAATCAGAAGACAAGACTGCTGTGTGTTTAGAGACTAGAAAATCCTTGACTGAAACTGTTGGACTAGACAGCAGTCACCTCTCTCTGGTTTGGAGAGATGCCCACTTCAAAACTGAGGAAAGCCTTTGCATTGATTTGGACATTCAGGGTTTCAATCTGGTCTCAGATATATGATTACTTGTACTCAGCTGTCTTTTTAGTCATGTCACTCTGCTGTGTTAAATTTAAACTAAATTTAAAATATATCAGCAGGAGGTATTTTAAGTAGTGGGTTCCTTTAAAAAAATCAACAAAAAACAACAGCAAACCAACACATTTGTTATGACTAGAGAGTAATTTAAAGTGTATTTTGAAGTATAGGAAAGTGTGCTGCTTTCTTCAGAGCAGCTACTTTGAAGTACCACGAGGTGGCAGCAGGCTTGCATTCATGTATTGCTGATACTAACGTCTGTGTCAGAGCAAACTTGAGCTTCAACTCTCTAATTATATTGCATTATTAGTAATAGTATTCTTTTTTTCCTGGAATATTTTTTCAGAAGTCTCTCTTGTTTTCCCATGTGTGTCTCCTTTTTGTTTTTGAAGATGGAGAGGTAACGACTTTAAGAAAACTGTTCACAGTGCAGCAGCTGCCAACCTCTTGATTCTCTGTTGTATAATTCTGTTTCACTTCTGCTCTTGTGTTCCTGTATGTGTCAGTGTCGCTATTCTCCTGTCTTGATGTTTTTCTATGGTCAGCCCTGACTGTCGTATTTTATGTCCTCTCTGCTTATAAATAGTGTCATTATCACGTTAGGAATGTTCAGTATCATTAATTTTCATCTCTCTTGAGGAACAATTTCAGAAAAGCTTAAAAAAGTATTTTTGTGCATCTTCATGGAGGTGAGTTAAAATTGTGATAAATGATTTAGCCTCAAGCAGGATTCCAATTAAAGTTTACAGTTTATTGAGTAAAGGCAAGCAAACAGCGCTGGGTGCGTGGGGACAGAATGTCCTGATCCTGTTCTGATCCCTCAAGCCGCATGCCGTACAGGTCTCTTTTGGGGTTTATATTTCTTTAACTAATACATATTCATGGGATTTCGCAATATGCATATACATATGCATGACCTATCCCAGCTTCATATTATAATTAGCTCTCCTCCCATCTGCGCTTGCACAGTGTCCCTTGCTGGTGGTCGTGGGGGGGTCGCAGAGGATGTTCTCTTGGTAACCTTTGTTAATTTTTTCTTCTTGCGTAGACTTAGTTAGTTCTTGGCTCTTGCTCAAACCACAGGACCGGTATTATCTCACTTCTGAGGGAGTGTTTTTTCTTTCTGGCGCCTTATGGGTTTTACACAACTATATACTCCATTCTACTTGTTCTCAATCTGTTCTCCGTACAAGGACAGCTAAAATAGTCACAGAGGTCGCATCTTCCCCATTTTCTCCACATTATTTTAACACGAATCAGACTGACATATCTCACAAAATGAACAATCTCAGGTATGAATTTTAAAGCATCTTGTTATTACATGAACATTTTATATTTCCTTATCAAAAGGAAATCAGATTATGTGGCACTATATAAATATTTTTGTGTGTGTGTGTATGTATGTATAAATAAATAAATTACTGTTTGGCCAACCCAATAGCTCTGTCTTCTTTACTCCCCTCCATCAGTATTTATATACAGTGATAAGATTCCCCTAAGCCTTCTACAGGCTGAAGTATCCCAGCTCTCAGCCTCTCCTCTCATGACAAATACTCCAATCCCTTAAGCATTTTCGACCTACTCTTATCATGTTCCCATAAATTCCATAAATTTTTGCTGTTGCAAACAATACTGTTATTAGAGTTCTTTGAGTATTGCATGGAAGGATTATTGGAGTGTTGTGGCCAGTCCCATGGACTTATTCTGTGGGAGTGCTACTCCAAAAAGCAGAGATAATTCTTATGTGCCAGTATTGACCCAAGTCCTTTCCTCTTTGTTTTTCATAGACCTTATATGTATTGACAGAACTGGAAAGATATCATGTCTCCCTTGCTAATTGTTTGGGAAACTATTTTCCAATTATTGTAATTTAATATTTTAAAATTAGTCAAGGTTCAGTTTTCATTTGAAACAAGATATTTGGACAGATATTGGTTAGCCAGACTCGTTCTCTGATTTCCATGTGTTTATTGCAATCAGATGGTGACTTTCCTTTGGAATTAATACTCTGGCAATTAATGGTGGTGGGGGGAGGAGGGTTATTTGTTTTGATTTTCTTCTTCCACTATTTTTCCAAGTTTCTGGAAAAGTTGCATAAAAGTCTTTGCAGTGTTTTAAAGCATGTATTGTGATGGATAACAGCAGGATTGTTGTAGGGTTTAGTAGCAATTACTTGTTAGTGTTCACCCAGAATGTCACAATTTTGCATATAAAATTGCTTTTTAGATGTATTTGTGCAAACACACATGAGAAATGAGTGTGTGGTGGTATATCTGCTTCCTGGAGCAGTTCTCTTAACACCTTATTTGTTTAGCAAAAGGTCCGTGTGTGTCCAAACTGTATTAAAATTTTTGAAGAATCATTAGTTGTGCAACAAAAGAACCTTTCTTAGCTAATGCGATGACAGTGTTGCATGCTTTTGGCTTTCCTTTAAATATTTCTGTGTGGGCAAGCTTTTATATCAACAAAGTTGATAAAAAATAATTACTGGTTTTGCCTTTTATGTTGGCCTTGCAGGGGAGAAACATGAATGAATCCTTGAAATAACTGTCTTATACTTGAATAAGTCAATTTCTGGAAGGAATCACTGCAGTGGTTACCTAGTATTTTAATGAAATTTTAAATTTTGGAAATTTTAAAATTTACAGTTTGTGGTCATTTAGGCCTTTCATCACTTTGTGGAGCTCTCATTGAGTGCAACTGGTTTCAGTAGGACTGAAGTGCCTCAGGACCCTAGTATGCTCACCATCCAGATGTAGTGACACTCTCACACATCTGCTGTAGAAGGGTGCCAGTGTGGACATACGATTGCCATCAGTTTGTAATGCCCATACCATGCCAAGAAAAATTGTATCTATCATATGGTCTTTTTTTGCTTTATTGCTCATGATTGATCCAGAGACACTGTTGTTTTCATTTACTTTGCCTATAGCCATAACATTCTCAGGGAAGAGCACAGATTACATAACATGATGCACAACCTATTATGACTAGGGTTTGAATTTAGAAATATGGGAGAGTTTGGAAACTTCTGACTGTTTTAATTATTAAATTGCATAGCTAACATCCTAGCTTACTTGAGGTGTTCTTGCAGATTACACCTTTAATGCATTACTAGGGCCACACAGAAAGCTGGATATTGCTGTCCCTTCATTATAGCTTTCCCTTGTTATGGATGGGTAATTAGTTCTATTTAGCTCAAACCAGGACAGTAAAACAAAAAAAACCTTTCATAGGCTAAATCCTGCAGTCCTCAGAATTCATTGGCCTTGGAGAGGAAATTCTTATTCTACAACTAGTGTTGTATTTCAGCAAAGTTAAAACTGAGTAAATTGGTAAGGCGAGAACTTTCAACATAGTTCTTCAACCATATGCTGTGTTGTTTCTAGGCCTCTAGTTGTGAAATTCAGATTTCTTATATATAATGAAATTATATTCTATACTAAGTCTATATATAGAATATATAATTCTACAGTATTATAATACAGTTTAAAACGGTATACATTCTCATATGTGCATAGGTAATTGACATTGTCTATGTCTACATAAAGTTAAGTATCATAGCTTTTCTCACAGCATAACTTTCAAAGAATCACAGAATCACAGAATGTTAG
>NW_010188845.1:0-282 GCF_000695765.1 Mesitornis unicolor
ACTATATAAGATTATATTAGTGAATAGAATTTACATAAACGGAAATGTTTTCAAAATGAAAATTCTCTCTTCCTTGCTAAAAGAACAGTGACCCTGATGAGCACTAGTTTTGCTAGTACCTAAAGCATTGTTTCACTGGTTATTTAGTAAACAGCATCTTCTTCCCAAAGAGCAAAACAACTGGTGCATAACAAGCATAAATACTTTGAGCCAAGTTGCCATGTGACATCCATCACAGGTTATTACTCCATATAAAATAAAAGCTAGGCTTGGCTCTATCCA